>NW_027175976.1:5237500-5417500 GCF_023055335.1 Clinocottus analis
GCTCTCGTGCCAAGCATGGAAATAGATGGAGACACAAAAAGACACACAACAAAACAGACCTAAGTGTTTATAGCCCACATGTGAAGACAGGGACGTTTGAGGGCAGAGCGAATGGGCAGGAAATAGCCGGGGTTTGTGAATGAGGCCGTGTGTGCCGGACCGCCGGCTCTCTCCCACCCTCATTGATGTGCCGGTCCATAAACACTCGGCCGTGACTCAGGCTCCCCAGTGGGCCGTGAAGCAGTGGCTGATGGGTAGATGATCTGAGCCACACAGCTGCCGCAGCTCAAGGTGAGCCGCCCAGGGCGCATAAATCTGCATGTATAATGAGGAGCGGCTGCAAAGGGCCCACTTAGAGCCATTACACAACGTTTGTGGTGTGTGTGTGTGTGCAAAAAAATGATTGTGAGGTGAAGAGACAGTGAGATTATTTATTTTGAATATATAGAATAGCACAGGGGTCCGTCTACTCTCCTCTTTAGCCTTGCATAAGAGTCATTGAGTCATACTGTGTAACGCAAGAGGAAGGGGTCTTTTGAGGGTGCAATAAAGCTGTCAAACATAATATTACAACTTTCCTGAAAGGAGAATATTGTTCACATCTTTACCAGTCGTTTCACACACGGTGGCGGAGCTTATTGGTGGCCTACGACAGAGAGAAAGAGCTGCTCGCGCACCGCAGCGTTGGATACACCCACTTGAGCATTTACTCACTTTGTATTTTCTCCTCCATCGGTGATCATAAGCGCTGTGTGTTTGTGCGTCCCAACCACCGCAGCTACTGTATATTCCAGCACGCCGTCAGTGATGAACGACTCTCCGAAACACCCTCTGCAAGTCAGATGGGATATGCGAGTGTGATCGATTGCGCACGCCCGCGTCTCCTCTTAATATGACCGATTGCTTATTCCGTTCTGAATATCCTCTCATCCTTTTGTGCGCACGCAGGGTCGGAATTCTGCTTCCGCAACTTCACCAGCTCCTCCGGCATGATCGAGTCGCCGGGCTTCCCGGATAAATACCCCCACAATCTGGAGTGCTCCTACATGATCATCGCCCCGCCCCACATGGACGTCACCCTCACGTTCCTGACCTTTGACCTGGAGAACGACCCTCTGCTGGTGGGAGAGGGCGACTGCAAATACGACTGGCTGGACGTGTGGGACGGACTGCCGCAAGGTGAGGGATAACACACACACACACACACACACAGACACACAGACACACACACACAGACTATCCCCCACATTCCCACACAGACATTTGCAAACCAGTCTTCAATTTCCCGAGCAGCCGCCGCTCCCTTTGATGTAAGCAGCCTTGCATTACATTGCTCCACATTACATAGAGGAAACATTATTTCACACGGGGAGCTGAAAGTGCCTCGACACCCCTAAGGAGCAGCCCTTTCCCATGCCCCTCTTCCCTCTCCATAATAACACCCTTCATCACCCCCTTGCTATCCGCCCTGTCCTCCCTCCTTATCACCTAGCGCTTCCTTCCTCCCCCGGGCGAGTGAGAGTGATGGCCCTGATGAATATCAGCTCGTGTCCAATAGGAGGTGCCGAGCGTTGCGAAAGTGGCCTATCGGCCGAGATCAGGAAGTAGAGAGGAAAAAACATTTGAAGGGCCTTTGATAGTGACCGCCACAGGGTAATGTTGGTTTCTGTCGGCTGATGAAAATCTCATTAGTAGTGGAGAGTGGTTCACTTCCCACCTCACTCTTGCCGACTTTCTCCCCCACCCCCCCTTTTTTTTTTTTAAATATGAAGCTGAGAACTGAGGATTTCTTCTAATTATTCTATTTCCAGTTGCTAAAAAGGGATCCAAGTGGATTTCAAATTCCAATTATAGCCTTGAATTTGGGAGCTTTGATAGCTGAAAACAATTTATGGCATTCAAAGTTGAGAATTAGGAGGAAATTAAAGTGTAACCCAGTTCCAGTGAGGCGAGTCCTCGGGCATGAAAGAGGGACGGGAGACGAGACGGAAGGGTGAAGAATTTGGTGTCTGGTGAGGGAGCCACCCTTGAGACTATTGTAATCCTCGCTAGTGTGTGTGCGTGTGTGTGTGTGTTGTTCTGTGTCCATGTGTGTGTCGGAAGCTGATCCCAGTGCAGCTTGCTTTAAGGCAGGGATTCCAATCCCCTGCTGGGCCCTGGCTGAGACACACATGGCAGATGGATGGAGGGATGGACAGGAGCGAGAAGGGACAGAGAGGAATGATGGGAGGGATAAATGTGGGGGAAGCGTGCTGCGAGCCATTAGACAACACTTACTGAAGCAGCGTGGCCACTGGAAACCTGTCTTTCTAGTGCCTTTTTCTCATTTAAAATGGAAAGGGCACACTGTGGCATCACAAAGCAAGACCAGATATTACTCAGTTTTTCAAAATAAAAGCACAATCTGTTCCCGTCTCTGTGTTTTAGGAACTTTTAATGCAATATCACCCTAAACAATCTGACTTTATACACCAAGAAAGACAACATAAAACATATTTTGATCAATTTGATTCATGTGTGTGTGTCTTTGTATGCGTGTGTGTGTCTGCAGTGTCCCCTCTGATCGGCCGGTACTGCGGGACAAAGATCCCTCCAGAGATCCAGTCGTCGTCCGGCCTGCTGTCCCTCTCCTTCCACACCGACATGGCCGTGGCCAAAGACGGCTTCTCCGCCCGCTACAACATGACGCACAAAGAAGTCAGCGACTGTGAGTGCGAGATAACTTTTAGCGAGTGTGTGTCTGCACGCGCGAATGCTCTCCGCGTCGGTTTTGTTTACCTGTTTTCATCAGCGCCCTCTATTTTCTCCCTTTCAACAGTTTCTACTCCGTCATCTCTGCTGACACTCATCTTTCTTTCTTCATCTTTCGCTCCTCTTACCCTCCCGATCTTTTCAGCTTTGCCTACTTTAATGCTATTTAAATCTCGGCGCTCTCTCACCTCTCTCAGTCTATTTTGCTCTCTCCTAAGAGACCGCCGTTTCTCAGAAGCAGACTCCTACTATTTTCTTTCAGAATATAAATTACCTTCACCTCAATTTACCTCTGCTCACCTGTTGGGCTGCTTTCCTTCTCCCTTTGCCCTTTCTCTGTCTGGATTTACCTTTTCCTCTCTGTCTTCAAGCTCTATAATATGCTGCTTAGATCCTCCCTGTCAGTCTCTTAAAAAAAATACCTCTGCACCTGTCATCCATTGTATTCAACTTTCGATCCTTTCTTTTCTTTCTTTTTAAAGCTCCTTTTTCATCTCCACTGTAAAGCCGCGTCAACAAATATACGGTTAACGCCCCGCTCTCTCCATTTCCCTCCTCTTCCTCTTCTCTTTGTCCCACCAGCGTTCCACTGCAGCATGGCGCTCGGCATGAAGTCGGGGAAGATCAGCGACGATCAGATCACCGCCTCGACAACCTTCTACGACAACCGCTGGTTGCCGCGGCAGGCCCGCCTCAACAACGACGACAACGCCTGGACGCCTTCAGAGGACAGCAACAAGGAGTATATACAGGTCAGCCTCCGAAATTACAACATCGGACTCAGTATTACATCCACTTCCTACCAATAACGAGTGTCTCAGTGATGCTGGTGGAGAGGATGCACCGCCTCGTTCATAGAGAGGGGAAATAGAGGAACTGTGACCTGATGATAAGGAAGTGCTTCTGCGCTCTCAATCTTTCCTGTGTCGAACACACACTGGCCCCAACGCGCATGCATGCACACGTAGACACACACACACCCGCACAGGAGCGGCGAGAATGCACCGTGATTGATGACGGCGCTCTCCAGGAATACATCCGAACACTACGCCATTGATCTTTGCCTGCAGCCTTCCTCCCCTTGCACACGACAATGCGAAGATACGCACACATACACACACAAGCACACACCACCTAAGCTCCCTCAGCAGTAGGCCACAGTCGGTGTCCATCCCCTGCTGTCTGCGTGACGGATAGACACAGCAGCTGGTCTGTCTCTGTTATCTACATCAGCCCTGAGCCCCGTAAATCCCCGCAGCAATCGACACAGCCGCTCCGCTGCCGCGCTCTATTCTTCTGTTCGAGTTTTTAAATTATGTCTCCGCTGCTTCCCCCCCCCCTCCCTCCAGGTTGACCTCCACTTCCTGAAGGTTTTGACGGGAATCGCCACACAGGGGGCCGTTTCCAAGGAGACGCAGAAGTCCTACTACGTCACGACCTTCAAGCTGGAGGTCAGCACCAACGGGGAGGACTGGATGGTCTATCGGCACGGCAAGAACCACAAGGTAGGAACCAGCACTGGAGATGCACTTGTAGTCTCAAGGCCCTGTTTCTCTAACCTCTACACGACCATCTTGATATCTTCTCCAACAACAGAGGCGGTAGTGTTCGTGCCTGAGCCGCATCAATGGATGGAGCATTCCTACAGGAGTCCAACCAGGACTGTTTATGAACCTGAGTCTGACCCCAGTCATGAGGCAGAGAGAGAAGGAATGAGAGAGGGAGGCAGAGATTGAGATAGAGAGAAAAGGGAAGGCTGACAAACGAGAACAATGGAGTCCTCTGTGAGCCCTTATCTGGGTTTACTGTTCATCATCTCTCTCACACCATCGCGCACCGAAACACACGCCGGGGGGGTTGTGGAGTCGCACCAAGTGTTGACTGAGCAAATGTGGGTGGCTGGATTCATATGCACGCTTGCGTATGAAGGTATGTACGGTGCAGGTTGTTGTTGTTGTTGTTGTTGTGTCCCACAGTAAACCCGTCTCCAAAGGATTGGAACGACGTCCCTCATATCTGGGCTAAGGTCACTGTGGATTGCAAGCAGCCAAATAGAGAGTGGCAGCGAGAGGGGGGGGGGGGGGGGGGGGGTGTGTGTGTGGAGAGGGTTAATCCACACTCACTTACTCGCACAGACCGCGGGGCCCCCTTCTGTGTGTGCCAGTGATTGGTTTGGGTGGGTCCGGTGGGGGGTATTTGATGTGGAGATTATTGCGCGGAATGTGGATTTGACTTTATAAGTCAACATCTGTGCGATGTATTAGAAACCCCCTTCTCCTCCTTCCACATGCGCACACAAAATCAACAGATTCCCTCCATCCCCTTTTAAATAACCTCTGGCTGATCTCTCTGTCTGGAGATTTGCGCGTGTATGCGCATATGTATGATGTGTTCCTGTCTGTCCGTCTGTAGCGTGTAATCGGATCTAATCTGTCTGAGCAAAAAGAAAAACGACTGCTCAGACACTTTCAGACTGACACATCATCAACATGCATTAGGGAGAGACACTGCGTGTACGAGAGGTCGCTTCTAAAATTAAAAAATTGGTTCTGCTGGAGAATGAAAGATAAACTAAAGATAGCGGACACGTTGGACTACAACCGAAGATCAAATCCACCAAAACATTACGTGGTCTATATAAAATATAGATGTGATTAAATACGCCATCTGTTTGTGATGATCATAAAGAAAAGACGACACAGCGTTTACTTCAATGCATTATGGGGGCGATTTATTATGCGTTCACGTTCTCTGATGTATCATACACAGATCTCAGATTACATCCTTCTCTTTGCATTTGTGCAGACAGTGACGGATGGGTTGGATTCAGGGTCGACACTTTTGATTTATCGCGAACACTTTTCAGTCAAGATTGAGCCCGACTTTATAATGAAATAGTTCACTGTACAGCCAGGTTCCTCTCCGCTCCCCTCGGGTTTTGCGGTTGAATCTTCCGTGACTGCTAATCCACCATTCCTGTCGGACAAACTCCCAGTTAGCCCGGCCTAAGCCCCCCAAAGAGCCCTTAAGTGGGTGAAACTCAAATCTCGTCAGGGGGTCTGTAATGACTGGGATTTGGCTTTTCTAATTGTCATTTAACAGCGAGCTCGGAGCTAATGTGGCTTTGGAAGAGCGTGCGCGTCGGTGGTGTTTGTGGAAGGTTGAGCCGCGAGTGTGTCTCCGCATCCGATATGAATCACCCGTGAATAAAAAGGACGGGCCCGGCAGTTCTCGCCTCGCTGTGTTTGTTATTGGGAGGGGGGTGCGCGCGTTGATTCATGAGCGTATTTGCCGTGTTAACAAAGAGCAAAGGATTTAATGCCAATAAAGATTATTTGACAGAAAGAGAGGCAGAGCCGAAGAGGCTGGGAAAAAAAAAAAGAATCGTATTGTGGGAAATGGGCCCTTTTTTTTTGTAGAGAAGTGAAAGTGCTGTCGGAAAAGAGAAAAACACCAGCGCTGCAGATTGCAATCACCTCAGTCACACCAGCACACAGGCGTGGTGCCCGTCCGTGTGTGTGTGAATTTTTTTTTTACTCATTTTTTTTGCACGCCAACACGTTTTTCAGATTGACACCCGTGTGACTTGTTAATTCTAAATCACACTACTCACATGTGCGGCTCATTACTTCATGAGACGTGTGCACACTAAAGAATTGCATATCACTGTCTCTCGCTGACACACACACACATACACACACACGCACACACAAATTAACATTAAAGGTACACACTGTCATTCGTCTGTCAGGAAAATCCCATCAGCCTCAGCGCTAACCTAGAATTGTGTTACTGAAAAGCATTGTGATGGCTGTGCTAAAACACACATACACACACATACACACACTCACACACACACAAAGTAACCTGGAAGAAAAAACGCCTACACAGCATTTCAGCCTGCTCCTCTATCACACTGTCACACACTCATACAGATCTGTTTTTTTCTTCTCATTCTTCAAGCTAATACATTAAACAAACTTTGACAGACTTGGACATAAGGTGGTGTCAGACAATTTCTAAGGACCACTGCATCAACCACACACACACACACACACACACACACACACATGTTAGCACGTCTTAGAGCCAGGAGTGGAGAGCGGCCAGCTGGAACCAGTTCCTACTGTCAACATCTTCATACCGAGAACGAGGGAGGGAGAGAACGTCTGGAGCGTAGATGGAAGGAAAGAGAGAGGGAAGGAGGGGTGGGGTGGAGGGGGGAGGGGGGGGTGAGAAAGAGATGGAGGGAAGAACTAGAGCAAGAAGACAGGGATGAAGAGTATAATGGACAGAGAAGGAGTCTGGGATCGAGGGAACAACGGAGGATGAAAAAGCGTCCGGGAAACGAATGGTGTCTTGTGCAGAGCTCGCCGCGTCTCCCCGCGGTGCCATCAGAAGGGAAACGCTGGCAGAGGATGGAGACATGTGACAAAAACAGCGTTGCGAGAGAAAGCCAGCGATGGAAAATGAATCAAGCTCTGATGTGAACATCTATCCCCACCTCATTTTCCAGAGAACACATTTTCAGTGAAATTCAGTCAGTTTTTTACGCACACAGTTTTCCTTTTTTACTCTCTTTGCTGATCCGGCGCTGTAGATCTGTCGAGGGTGTGTTTTGTGACACGCCTTTCACGGTGACCTCCTTCTCCGGAGAAGTTATCAATAGTTAAATACCCATGGTGCCTGTGTCCCGCCAATGTCCACACAAATGAGTCTGGCCGCCGCACACTGGTGTGTGCGTGTGTGTGTGTGTGTGTGTGTGTGTGTGTGTGTGTGTGTGTGCGTGTGTGCGGGGGCTTCGTTATATTTTCATGACTCTCCACACCAGGAGACACAATATGACAACGTTAATTATTCAGCTCGGGCTCGCCAGCCTGTCACGTGACTGCTCACACAGACGCACATGTACAAAACAACATGCCAGTCGTCGGGCAGATTACGGGGGTGGCCCTGACAACGGGCTGGGAGCTTTGCCCACCTCCAATACCAGCATTCATCTCAATTCATGCCCCACTCCTAGCTAGTCAAAAAGTAACCACGTTATCTGCAAGTTGGTCAATGAGCAACCATCTGCTTCCTCCGGCTATTAACCTTTAACCTTGGGAGGAATGACCAGGGGTCAAATGAGCGACCTCTCAGGTGCACTGACAATAGATGAGAGGAAGTGGAGGAGGCCGAACAAGCTGAGAGGCGACTGACGACTTCTCATTGGCCTCTCGCGTCCAAAAGGGAAATGGAAAGAGCTTCTTGTGAGCCAACACTCATTGAACAAACGCTTCATTTTGTGTCAGTATTGTTGGCCGGATTCTCTGCTTTTATCCAAAGATGAAAATAAAGCGAAGCAGCAATATTGTAATGCACCAGCTAATGGCCTTTTAGTGATGACAGGCATCTGTACGACTGGAACAGTAGATTTCTGGGAAGTAGTAGACACATTTTTCTTTTACAAAGTTTTCCTAACTTTACTTTTGAAACCTGATCACGCCACGTTTACATCATTCATTTAACGGACAGTCATTTTATTCAATTTGTTATTATTTATTGTAAAGAAAGCTATGCTGTTGGTAACATCACTCAGATTGGAAGGGATATTCTCGCAGTGGAATGACGATGTATGCCAGATTAAATTATGAACACAATTGATTCAAGAAAGGAGGAAATTCCATTGAATTTAGCCTTATTAAGTGATAAATACTCGGAAGGAGTATTTCCTGTTGATGAATCTGTTCGTTGTTCTTGTATTCGTACTCGCCACCACTCCCTGCCTCCTCTTCCACATTCCTGCGCTCATATTCCGTTAAATCTGTTGCCCTCTAGTCAACCTCTTCTTTGTTTCCGCCCCTCTTCATCTGTTTTTAACTATTCTTCTGAGGACTCTTCACTCCCCGCAGTCATTTTCTAGTTCTTCCTGTCTTCCCCGTCTGTCCTCCATGCCGCTCTTTGTTCCACGGACCGAATATCTGGGAGCAGTAGAGATGTGTCGGTTGTGTGCGAGGCAAACCCTCCATCATACGCTTGCCTTTGTGTGTGCATGCGTGGGTGTTTGCATAACCCCCATAAGAGCCCGCATCCACTGTTTGGCCTCTTAGGTAAACATAACGGCTGTCTATCCTCCATCCAGCAGCAGATACAGCCGAGATAGACCCGCTTATCTGTTCAAACACTCACGCTGCTTTGTATTACCAGTGTCAGCTCCACTTGATTAAATCAGGCCATGCCCAAAATCAAATAAAACCCCTCGAGTAGGATTTTGAAGTGGTATCACTCATATTCCCACTGGTTATGGAATTTTTGGAATATCTTTTTTTTTTTTTTTGGCATGCGCCAGACAGGGAATTTCACAATTGGGTCACTTTGCCCCAATATAATATATTTAAACTCAAAACGAAAATCACACTGTTTTATCGCTTTAACGGAAAAACAACATCAAAATAAGAGAGAATTTTTTTGGCTCAGAAAGCGTGCGTTGGTTTGATCGCCCTGTGCTTGGATTAGAGTAAAAGAGAAGTCATGTCGGGATCTTTTTTAAGAAGTGATGCCTTTAATCTTTAATTCAGCTGCTTGTAGCAGTTGTCTTTCCGTCTCTCCACTGTGTGTCGGGGCTCTGACGCCAGTCAGTGTGGTTTCTGCGAATAACTGTCGGTCTCCTATCAGCCGGTTCCGTCGACCACAGACTGACAGAGTGAATGACACTTAACAGCCTGTCACTGAAAACACACTTCCTCTCGGATGTGTGTGTGTGTTCCTGTGGTTTCCTGCGTCTTTGTGTTTGTGGTTTCAGTTTGTAGCCACCAACAAAAGGGAAGAAAGGCAATATGGGTGAGAGAGGATTAGTGCAGAGACATCAAGCAATTTTGGAGGAAAATGGATGGAGGTGTTGAGATGCAGAGGGAGGTGCCGGTGGGAAGAGGTTACTCGCAAATTGTGTGTATACGTGTGTGTCGCAAAAAGGAAAGATAGGAAGGAGGAATCTCCCCATCCAACACCCTCGAGCATCATGGGAAGCTTTTTCTCGGCCCAAAGCAGGAAGTAACTTGACCACCCTGTGTTACATTTGCCCTCCGACCCCTGCTGCCACACCCCGCTGCTTAAGAGCAAATGGAAGGAAGGGAGTATTCGGGGTGACTGTTGATGCTTTGGGAAGGTAATTTCACTCACATCCTGCCCACCTGGTGAGACTTCCTGCGTCTGACGGCCAATCATGTTTAGTCGTGTCAGGTCATGTCTCCCGCAGCCTCCAACGGACACCAGCACGGAGGTGTACGGACGTTGGTGTATGAGTGAGCAGTGTGTGTGTGTGTGTGTGTGTGTGTGTGTGTGAGAGAGAGAGAGAGAAACCCTCCATCCATCGACTGGCTTTCCCAGCCTTCCAGCGCCGAACCTTTGACCCCAAAACACATCGACAGCTGGGCTGGTGACATTGGATCCGTGTTTGGGTTGTCTCTGCTTTGTCCGGCCTGCCACTGTGTGTGTGTGTGTGTGTGTGTGTGTGTGTGTGTGTGTGTGCGTGTGCAGCCAAGCGAAACCGCGCACTGTGGGTGGTTGTAGAGCAAGACTGTGTGTGTGTGTGTGTGAGAGAAAGAGATAGATAAGACTCACACCGACATGAGCAGTACATGTCCTTCTGAAAGTAACCTTTGTTTGTCTCCGCCTTGTCTTCCCAGATTTTCCACGCCAACACAGACCCAGCCGAGGTGGTTCTGAACCGAGTCCCACAGCCAGTTCTGGCCCGCTTTGTCCGCATCCGACCGCAGACGTGGAGGAACGGCATCGCCCTGCGCTTCGAGCTCTACGGATGCCAGATTACAGGTGTGTGTGTGTGTGTGTGTGTGTATGTGTGTGTGTGCACAACTTCTCCAACCTTTATTTTGTCTGAAGAAAGTTGACTCTGCCAGAATCACCCTGCTTCACACTGAACAGAAACAACAGAAGTTTTCTGCTGCACTTTTTGGTTCTTGTTCAAAGGCATTTCAGATCATTGAACATCTGCGAAAAATAACCTCCTAACTAGAAAAACCAGGAGCACACTCTCACACATACATTTGTATTTCCACTCTTTCCCACACTCCCGCTGCTATCTTTTAAACATAGAAAGCCTCCGGCTAATTAAAGGAAACTCTATTCTTCCTCTCAGAAGCACCACCAGTGTCATTTCTTCCTCACCGCACTCGCTTTCTGTCTCCGTCTCCCCGAGCGACGCCTCTTTTCCCTCTCATGGCTTCAGATACTTTTGTTGCAGTGCCCTCTTTGCTCTATGAGCTCCTCTATATTGAGAAATGAGTTCCAATCAATCATTCATGGCTTCCTGTTCACTCTTACATCAGAAACTGTGATTCGCCTCAGCCTCAACAGCTGCTATTGAAATAACTATTAGCTCTTACAGTACAGGTACACACACACACACACACACACACACACACACACACACACACACACACACACATGCACACAGACGGGCTTCTAAATATAGCCGATGACCTCAAAAGCATGCTCACCCTTTGAAATGTACACAGACACCACCCACCGGCGCGCGCACGCACACACACACACACACACACACACACACACACACACACACACACACACACACACACACACACACATAAACACATCCTGTGCCTTTTAATTCATTATTCACATCTCCTGCTTTTGCAGTGACATAACAGCATGAAACTTTGATCTGCGTTCTCTTAAACCGTCAGCACAACTAACATCTCCCCGTCTCCCTTCCTCCTGCCCTTTCTCTCTTCCTCTTTGTCAAGCTCTCTCTACCTCTCCACGCTCACCCGCCACCCTCACTCACTCCTTCCCTCCACTGTTTGTCTCTGTAGGAGTCTCGTCTTGCTCTCCTCCCAGCTTCCCCAAGCCGTCATCCTCGGCTCCGACTCTTTCTTTCCCCCCCATCTTTCCGCTTTCTCCTTCTCTGCCTCCCGACTCCTCGTATTATACCTCTCTTATCCCCTTAATCCTCATTTCTCCCTCTCACAAACTCCCTCTGCAAGTTACTTTCAATGCTACCCGCTCATCCATATCTGAATGAGCTTCATTTCCAAGTGCTTTTGCATGTACGTGGAACCATCCCTCAGCCAGTGAATGGTCCAAAACATGTGCGCAGCAGAGTGAACAGACAAGCTATTGTAGAGAGGACACAATACCATAGTTAATATGTTTGTGTGAGATTGTGAAAGGCATGAATGCAACGCAGGGGAGCATCCTGATGCTTTTAGCTCACTAATGGGAGTCTAATTGCGTAGCTAGAACATGAAGCAATAGTGCTGCGCTACACATCTCTTTTCCTCCAGCCCCTCACCTCAGCCTCTCCTGTTCGCTCCAGTCTACACTCTTAGTGCTCAGTGGCCAGCAGTGCAATCCTGTGGTGAAGCTTAACAGCTCCCAGGTGGGAATATGTGTAACAGAGTGCATGTTAGGTCGTCGCTGAAACTCCTCCGTCAACCCGCGGCGCCCGAGGTGGAGGTTAAAGTTGTCTCTGCCCTCTCCACTTTCCACTCCAGATGCTCCGTGTTCAGACCTGCAGGGCTTACTGTCCGGCCTGCTCCCCGACGCCCAGATCTCCGCCTCCTCCAGCAGGGACATCGTGTGGAACCCCGGGACCGCCCGCCTGGTGGCCAGTCGCTCCGGATGGTTTCCGGCCCCCGCACAGCCCCTGGCTGGAGAGGAGTGGCTTCAGGTACGGAGGGGTTTGAATTGCACTTCCTCAACATTTTGGCCGTGTGTTTCTGTTGCCATTGGTCCATGTTGAGTGCTAAATGTGCAAGACAAAAGTCTGGTTGTGGTGTCATTTGTTCAGGGTAATTGTTGTAACTTTCACAGTGAAACAGTCATGTTGTTTCAATAAGTAGTTCTTTTAAATCCTGGCTTCCACATCGTGTCATTCCAGCCAGAGGCGAGTACGCTAAAACAAGAAGCGCAGATGCGATATAAAACGTAACCACGTGTTGTTTTGTGTAAAGCACATTCGTCGCCATGCGTTTATCTGAATCTGACCTCTGCAGGTGGACCTCGGCTTGCCGAAGACGGTGCGCGGCGTGATCACCCAGGGGGCGAGGGGCGGAGACGCAGGAAGCGGGGCGACCACAGATAACCGGGCGTTTGTCAGGAAGTACAAAGTGGCACACAGCCTGAATGGGAAGGAGTGGAATTTCATCATGGACAGCAAGACCAGCCTGCCAAAGGTGGGTTAAGGAAGGAAGATAATGACATGTTTGTGTTTGCAGATACACCCCCACACACAACCCCACCCCCAAATAGACACACTGTCGAGATGACATTTGTTTTTGTGTATTTCTTGGACAGATTTTTGAGGGGAACACACACTATGACACCCCAGAGCTGCGCCGTTTCGAGGAGATTGTGTCCCAGTACATCAGGCTCTATCCAGAGAGGTGGTCTCCAGCAGGAATCGGGATGAGAGTGGAGATACTTGGCTGTGACCTTCCAGGTAGGACTTTCTTTCTTCATCATTTTATGTATGATCATTTCTACTCTGAATGATTTACCCCACGCTGCAATGAATTGATCCAAACAGAACTCAGCGGCCCTTGAGGAAGGTAGAAAAGTGATGCTCGGATATGATATGCATGCGAGTCATTAGAGCCTGCGAAGTGAAGAGTCGGAGGAAGAGGGGAAGTGATAGCACAGTGAATGCCTTTGAGAGATTTTCACCTGGAAAATAAAAAATGTTTTTTTACAACAAGTGCTCCCATCAGCAGGGAGTGGAGAGGGTTTGGTTTGAAGGAATGCGTCCCCAGAGAGAGAGAGAGAGAGAGAGGGGGATCATTTGGTTTGTTCACTTTCCAGCGTGGTCTGTTATCCAGATGTGAGGTAGAGCTGGAGAAACACACACACATGCAACCGCATATGGACTCCTTACAACTCCCTCCGTGCCTGAACAGGATGACTATATGTCTATACAGCACAACATGTCCAGCACTTACATACACATACACACATTAACTCCTCACACACACACACACACATGCCGCTGTACTGAGACCACACCACTATTAATGCAAGTTAGCCTTCGTTGAGGTGATTCGTGTGCGTCAGCGCGTGTGTTTGTGTGCTTGCACAAGTGCTGATGAAGTGCACTCTCGTCGAAGAGAGATTAATTATTAACGCTACTACGAGGAACACTAACTTTGTGTTGACTTTGGCGGTCCCTGTGGACAAAAGGGGGTAGTGTTTCTGAACGCCAGAGCCCTGTGGCTCCCTTCCTTTTCGCATGCTTTCTTAAGTCGGTCATAACAAGTCAAATAGTTCCACAGTAACTTGAAAAAAGAGCTTATTATCATCACAAGTAACATATGCTCTGGAAAGATGCTAACAAAATGTCTGTCAGTGATGATAGAGTACAATTGTGCTTCATTTCACATGCTCATGAAAGTATTTACTTTTGCTAAACACTGTGGGACGGGCAGAAACGGGAAGAGAAACTTCCAAATATGGAAACAGAACAACAGAAACTAAAACCCCGCGGTGAAGGATTACGACATTTTGCACAGGGGGTGATTTTTATCAGATGGTGTGGAGGGTTTTGAGGGAAACGCGTCAAAGAAAAATGCTGCCGAGGGTCACGCATTGTTCACAGGCCTCTGAAACTCAGCAGGAATAGTGAATTACTGCTGACATCCTGCAAATCATTGACTTCCTTCAACACTTAAGCTATTTGTTCTGTTCTGCCCTCTGTTGAATTTATTCTCATACATATATGAATTGAGAATTCATTTATTTGGGATCCCTTGCTTAGCGTAAAATAGCGGCAGCTACTGCAGTGAGGCAGGTCTCTCTCCCCGTTCCTACACATGGTTGCAGTTCTTTCTTTTCCCACCCTGAGGCCCAATGCGTGGGTCTGTAAATGTTTTTTGTTCTTCTTTTTTTTCCGTTACCATGCCTCCTCTCCTTTCCTCCTCCTCCTCCGTTACTCATCTGCTGTTGGTCTCGACTCCTTCTGTTTCCCCGTGTTGACGCACAACTATCTCTCTCACACACACACACACATAGTCACAGCCTCAACAGTGACTCTTTTTTTCTCTTTTTTTCCCCGAGTATACATGCTCCAAAAAAATGCAAAATGTATGAGCTCAGGAAGGACATTTGAGAGACTGATCTGTAAAAAGAAAAAAGAAACAATGAAAATGCTAAATATCATCTCTTGCTTTTTCCAGTCGGATCAGCACTGAGTTGGAGCTCACACATGCACATACACACCTGTAGTATACATCTCAGGTGTCTCAGCTTTACAGTCGTGTCCTAGTTCCTTTAAAACATAAGTAAATATGATGGAGCTCATTATAAAACGGTGACAGATTTTTTCGCAATTTAGTCCTCTACTTATTTTTCTGGTCATTTAAGTTCTGTGTGTGTGTGTGTGTGTGTGTGTGTGTGTGTTTGTGTGTATGCGTGTGTGTACTTTGATCTGAGCACTTAACCCCACCCACCAGAATATAAAACAATGGCTACTTATCTTTCCCATCATGTTCTTTTGGGGTTTGTGTGTGTGTGCATGTGCATTCATTTCTCGGTGTGTGTGTGTGTCTGTGTGTGTGTGTGTGTGTGTCTGTGTGTTGGGGGGGGCGTGGGTGTGAGAGAGAGAGTCGAGGACTGCCAAGCAGAGATTTACTGAAAAGCTTTCTACATAATTGAAGATTTTTTTTTTCCTCTTCTCTGACATATCGCTGAGTCAGATAATTTTGGAGGGAGCAATGTCTTTTAGCAGAGAGCTCTTTCCACCCTGTGTACGTGTGTGTTTATGGCGTGTGTGTGTCGAAAAATAAGCAGACACGTGTGTGTGATTTTGCGAGCATGTGTGTATGCATGTGCCGCCGCAGTGTGCGTTTGTACGTGGGAGTGTGCGCCTCCATTATCTATGCCAGCAGCTCCCCTGGGTCCAGTTTTTAAGAGCCGGTGTCTCATCCCGTGCATGATGATGACTTGCATCATCACCTGCGGCAGTAGACACATTATGTAAGCCAACACTCCGCTGCAGAGGGACTTCTCCTGCACTGCAAGGCCTCCTCTGCTGCGCATGTACAGTACGGCCCGGATATGCACACACACGGGCCTCCTCGTGCCGTCGCACACGTCAAGGGCAGGGCTCGGGGGCAAGGTAGGCAGGTCGCATACGTTCGCTCGCTCTCCGGCTACACAAACATACGCATAAGTCCCATTCCCGTTGCCCCCGACACCCCTGTCACACCCTGGAAAGGTCAGCGCATTTACACTGTGACAAGGCCTGACCTTTGAAAGCATAGAGTGTTCTGGAGCTGGGGAGAATCTTAATGGGCTCCAGCAAACCGTTTGTGTATTATTGTGTGTTTAGTGGTACGCACACATGTGGGCCGAGGTAATGTATGGGCACTCGGTATATTGTCACACCCGGTTCCAAGAATTAAGTGGAGAGAGCGAAAAGGTTAGGCCGAAAGGCAAAAACCAAAGCGAGGAGATATAATTCTAAGAGATGGAGCCCGAGGTTTGAAGAAGAGGGTCGCATTCGTTGTCTTTGCTTCCCCGGTGGGCCGGCAGCGATAAGAGTCTCATTAGGTAGTTAATGACAGGAATAAAGGACGTGACATTAACGCTGGGTTAATGTCAGAAGCCATCGCCAGCTGTGGCCGGCCCTTTCATGTCTGCCATTTCTCCAGCTGGAGCGCCGTCGCGCTCATTTCCACAGGAAGTTCCTTTAAGCGGATCAATTGTGTATCACGCGGCGCTTGTTGCCCGTAGTGCCTTTAATGATAATGGTTGTCATGTAGAAAGATCAGTCGGCGGCTCTAGTATTGCCACTAACTGTCCGCCAGCAGAGAAAAGTGTGCTGATGAATACATGTGGCTTTTTATTTTCATTTTAATGTTTGCAGGCTTGTTGTTTCTTTTCCAAATGATCAGCTCTGTCTCTCAGGAGATCTTCAGCCGTTTAAAGCCTGTCAGGAACCGCTAACAAAGCAACGTGAAATATAATATGCTTAAGAAGCCACTTCCCCATTGATGTCAGTTAAATGAGAATAAGAAGCCAGGGTCATGTATTTGTAGCTGCTTATACAGATGGTTATCCAGATGGAAACATCTGACACAGTTAATTCACACGATAAATCTGGACCTTTTAGTTCAGACGTGACCCAAACCTCAGCGTAAACGTCCATAAAACACCAGCATTGACTCATCTGCTCCTAATAACACAGCACTTTCTCTTCTTCCCCATTCAAACTGCTCAACACTGCACATGCGATGCATTTTAATGAGCAAAATGTTAATCCTCGATGTGTTGTCTGACTTTCCTTCTAATTTACGTTTGCTTAAATAGATGTTAAGGGCAGAGAGAAAAATCATACGTTTAATTTTGTTTGCTCTCCCGACGTCTGAGCGCGCATGAGTTATAGAGTGAGCGAGACACTCTGTAACACACGATAGTTCAGGGTGTGTGTGTGTGTGTGTGTGTGTGTGTGTGTGTGTGTGTGTGCTCCGTATCCTCCCTGACAGCCAGTGAGCGGTCCCAGAGTGTGGTCATGCTGTCCAAGGTCGAGGGGAGCTTGTTAGACACGTCCATCCATCAGCCTTAGCCCCACTTCTGTATGTATGTACATGTATCTGTGTCTATTAGCGTGGGGGCATGTGTGTGTCTGCATATCTGAGTCAGACACAGACGCCTGAGCACCCAGACACAACATGACGGGGGGCTCCCTCGGGTGCTCTTGGTCTATCTGTTCCTGCCTCCCTCTGTCTCCGGCACGCTGGGTGGGATCGAGACAGGAGACGGGACTACGAGTTAGTTTTGCACGATGACCTCACGCTCTCGATTATGACATTCTGCCTTAACATACAGCACAATGAGACGTGGTATTTATGTGCTGAATTATGGGTAAAAATGACTTGGGAGAAGTTGCAGTTGCAGTCTGCAAACCTGCCGCTAGATGTCGCCAAATCCTAAACACATGGCCCTTTAATCAATTAAGATATGAAGTGTAAATGAATGAGTTTTAGACATAATGTTATTTGGATTATTTAGTATCAATCTTTGTCATCTAATTTACAAAAACTGACTTGGCGATCTATATATAGGCAGGGCAGAGGGTCATTAAAGCCGTAATTTTAGTTATTTAAGGTGCATAAATGCCACATGTCGCATTACTTCCTGGTCCTTTCTGCTTTTGTTGCTTATCACTTCCTCTCGCTTCCGTTTCCCCCGGCCCTCCCTCACGTATGCCACCGTGGAAGGAGAAACTAAACATAAATAATCCCTCAAACAAACATGGGGTGATGGATGTGTCCTCCTTACAGTAATCTAATATCTGGGGATTGTTTCACACGGCCATTGACCCTAACCGTCGTATGTTTGTTTTCCGCAGAAACCACCACGCCGGCCGACACCGCCACGCCAACCCTGCCCGCTGACATCGATAGCACGACGGCCCCCTTTACGACTGCAGGTGAGCATGAAAAGAAACTGTGGGTTAAAGGTCTTATTAGAAAACCAGTAACAGAAAAGATGAAAGCCGTTATGTAAAGCAGCTGTGAACGCTCCTTTTATCTGAAATTACGTCTCATACCTTTTTGCCCTTTGGCTCTCGCGCTAACTCTCGCTTCTCACTGCTCTCCACCTCTGCAGTCGCCACCGCTTCCCCATCCGACAGCGTGTGTGACTTTGACCTCGGCCTGTGTGGGTGGACGCACGACCCCAACGCCCCTCTGCTCTGGTCCCTGCACAGCCACGGTGAGTCTCCTCCTGGACTCAGCGCCGCTGTCTGGTTAGCAAAACGACTCAGATTTTAGTTAGTTTTTTTTCTCAATGCAGCGAGCGTTTGATGGACAGCCACCTGCAGGGGCTGTCTGGATGGTTTTACAAACAATGCTGTGAGCAGCTCAGGTTGACTACCGACATCTTCAATTTAATTTGGGTGTCAGCTCCTTTGCGGCGGAGCTTTTATGTATGCAGCTGCAAGGAGAATTTAATTTGGGCACAGAAAATTGCACAAGCACAACTGTATTAAGTTTATTTTATCAACTTCACTGAGTGTAGACAAGGCACAAATTAAATGGAGTGGATGAGAAGCATATTAAAATGAATTGAGGGAGCAAGAGGGACACACACATAACAGCCTCACGTGCGACATGTGACCTACACCAGCTCTCCGCTCGCGTCCGCGTGTCAAACCGGTTAAGAACCAGTGGCTCCAGTTCAGTTCATGAGCCGGAGATTCAAAAGAGGAGCGGTTATTCCCAGCTGTCCGTTACTGCCCCTCCATCCCCGCAGGCACATCCCAGATGATGCTGTGTCGGCTCCATCTACTTAGACACTAGCAATAATTATTAATTTCCCCGTCATGCTCGCATACAGCTTCGGGCAGGTTATTAAAAAGAAGATGTATGCTGCTGGATTTAGGGAGTTTCATAGCTCTATTTATAATTGTTCACAGGCAGAGTGAGGGAATCTTACCCCAACTTGCTTTTAAAATTCATTGGTTTCGAGCTAGTCTCCATGAAAGATTCAGCATTTCTCCAGCTGGAGAGAATTAAACAAGAGGCTCAGCATGCAGCCTTTTTTTTTTTTTTAGGGTCAAATTTGTGATGTCACCGGGGTCGTGTTCAGCGGGGCAACGGATCTCACAGCGAAGGCAGAAATGTTCCTGAAGCGTGACCGATTCCGGTCACAGCCATCTTTGACAGGGAGCTTCAAAGCGGCTTCTTTCATCGCGGCCGGATTGGAAAGGGTTGCTTAGATTAGTCAGGTTGTGGCTTTCAAGTATGGAGTATCATTTCCAGACGTTTTGACGAGCCACGCCAGCCTTTGATTCTCCCTGCCGATGTCAAAGGTCAGGAATCCCAGCCAACACAGGATCATTATTTCACTGCTATCAGATCACGATTTAATCCTCAATAGAGTTCCCTTTTCTCATGGGACCCTAAAACCATGATCTCCTCACCTCCTCACCTCCATCATAAAACCAATTATTAGGGCACAGAGGTGGAATTAGCCACCATGTACTGTGATACTTTGCCTAATCTACCCCTGCTAGTAAAAACATGCTAAATAGGCTTCATAGATTGAATGTGTGCCTCTCCCTGCAGCCGACCGCTGTGAAAGGGATTAATAATGCTCTGTTGTGCTGCGTACAGCAAGGCGGTCTCGATTATGAGCTGTCTGGCGAACAACTTGCACGACAACGGGAGGGGGAAGGAGAAGCTCGCTGCGAGACGCCGCGCCTCAACACCAGAGACGGTGGAAAAAAAACACCTTGCAGAGACACAAATAGGTTTCACTTGCAGATCCTGCATAGGCCCATCCACATGCGGTTCATACGATAGAAAACAGTGTCATGCGCAGCAAGGGGGAAACACACACGCACACACACAGACACACACATTCCAGGACTGCGAATGGCCAAGAGACACACTGTCACACACTGTCTGAAGTGTCACACACACTGAGTCTGGGCGTATGGCGGACAGAAGGGAGCTGTCAAGTCGGAGGAAGATTTGTCCCTCCAGATACCCCGCTTGTCGGATCTTCTGCAGACCGCACACACACGCACAAACACAGCGAAAGGTTATCGACCCAGTCACTCAATAAGTCGAGCACGGCCGGATAATACTGTACGGTGCTTTTGGATAAAAAACACATGCTGTGTTCAAGACAAACCTGGTGGTGTTACTGGGAAACAAACAACAGACGTATTAAAATAAAATAAAAAAAACTACCCATATGCTCCCCGATTTGTCCCGGACTACTTTTTCCTCGCTTAACAGGAAGGCACGTAGTTGCTCTGACACACACACGCACACGCACACAGTTGTACATGATAAAGCAGGTGATTTAATCTGCAGATTGTTGATGCTGGAGATTTTCCCACCGGGCCCACTTAAGAAATTCTTCACCAGACGCTTCCTTGAGTCACTCTCTCACACACGCACTCAGAACATACTGCAGGCCCACCAATCTCTCACAATGGAATTCATGTCGGCATCCAATTTGCAAGCTAAACATCCTCTGGTGTAAACAAATGGAGCGGCGTGTTGGACTTTTCCGTTGTTTAAGTCATTTACCTGGAAGGGAATGAAGAGAAATAGTCCCCGAGGGTCTTGGCTGGAGTTCTGATAGCATGACGCTCTCACTGGAGCTATTCTTCTGTGTGTTTATGTTTGTCATTTCCCTATTGTTTGCCGGGACTATTGTGCTGTGGCCCGGTCCCGTTCGCAACTGGTGATTCACTTCTGTTTTTGTTTGAGATATCTGAAATTGTGTGAAAACATGCCGAGCAATGTGTGCATAAGGGTACATATACATCTGCCTGGATGAGATGATTAATGATTATAATCCTGTACACGCAGAATATGTATGGGATCATTTCGGCAGCATCCATTTACAAAAGTCTACGCATTCTCTCCTATTTCTTTGTTTTTATTGCCTCGAGCCCATTAAATCGTGCTTTTTTTCCCCTCTTTCATTTGGCTGTAGCGACCAGCAAACTCAAGGTTAAAACAAAGCTCTGTTCATTTATTGTTACAATTAGTGTTACAATTACAAAAGCAGCTTCATTGCTGTAAACGGACTCTTTCTTTTTCTTCTTCCCACTTGATCCAATATATTCCTGATTGTATACAAATCTGTTCCGAGAGAGTTTAACACTGAACTCACCAACGTTAGTCTGTACAATCGTAGCACATCTCAAACTAGGACCCGAGTGTGTGGCGGTGACTTGTGACGTCGACTGTGCGCATTACAGTTCAAGCACGTGTGTTAAGAGCATCTTCATCTCGCCATCCGCCCTGCAGAGCTCAACAGCTATCTGTACATGGACGCCAGCTTGAAGACGGAGCAGCAGCGAGCCCGGCTCGTGAGTCCCGTGGTGGCGGCCGACTCCGGGCCCCTCTGCCTCCTCTTCTCCTACCAGCTGTGGGGGGAGGCCCAGGGCCACCTGAAGGTCCTGCTGCGGGACGCCCACAACGAGGAGACCGTCCTGTGGACGCTGAAAGACGATCAGGGCCCCGTCTGGAGGGAGGGTCGCACCATCCTGCCTCGCTCCCCGAAAGACTTCCAGGTAGTTTTATGAACTCATCATCTTTTATGGAAAATTGCAAACACGGAAGGAGCATGGTGACGAGAAAAGTCATAACCGCGGTGCTACAAATTGATCAGACGTCTGGCTAATATCAAATAGATTAAAGTGTGTCTGCTTGATAATAAGTATCTGGGTCAAACCCTTTATTACATGTCTCCGCAGAAAGAGAAACAGGTTTTTTTTCAGGGTTGGTTAGAGGGAGACGCATTCCTGAGAGCATCAGTTTCAATCTCTGTCACCTTAGGCCAGGTTTGACTTCAAAAGGAGCTAAAGTAAGCCATATTGTCTCTATTGGCTGTGTGATGTTTGGGGATCGTTGTGCATTCGTCAGAGACATCACAAGCAGTTAATGTTCTCATAAAAAAGTAAGTTGAAGGAGCTTGCAGAGAAGTGAGGGATGATTGCAAGTGTTGAGTGCAACTTTGAAATTACAGGCACCGTATTAAGTTTTCATCCTCTTTCTCCTCCTCCTCCTCCTCTTCCTCCTCCGCCCCCTGCGTGTCCCCGTTTTCAATCCCCGGCCCCTCCCTGTTGCCTTCATCCGTCTTCCTCTTCCTCTTTTTCAACTTTTACCTCCTCCTCTTCCTCTTCCTCTCCTGTGCGGTAGGTTGTGATGGAGGGTTTCTTTGTGCACGGCACCAGAGGACACATCTGGATAGACAACATCCACATCAGCTCGAGCACCCCTCTGAAAGAGTGCACACGTAAGTACACACACGCGTGCACACACACACACACACACACACACACACACACACACACACATATTGGGACCAACTCTCTGACAGACAGAGACAAACTGTATTTTATTTATTGTTTTCTGCCTCAGTCTGCCAAATGTTTTCCATCCAGAAAAATATCGTAAAAGTAAATAAATCCACATATGACCCGCCCACTCCCTCTCATCCTTTGTCAACTTCACCATCGCCTCGTCATCTCTCGCCCACTATCAATTTTCGCCCGCCATTTTCCTTCCACCTCCTCCACTTTTAGCCTGAAGGTCCTTGCACAGTGGCACACATGAAGTGATAAACACCCTCGATCCTCCCTCCACTCCCTCGCCCTCACATCCTAGTTTCAGAGACGGCCTCTCCTCCAAACAGCCCACTGAATACAGAGATGAAAGGAGGAAGGAGAGGGAGGGACAGCATTTATTCCTCACGCACAAAAAAAGAAGAAGAAAAGAAGAATAGTAAAAGTAGGCCATAAACGCCCCGTGGGCCCCGGCGATGCTAATCTATGTTTCATTAGATTTCTCTTCTTCCTTTTCTCTCGTCTCCCTCCATCTCTCGTGCGCTCATATTTGTAAACAGAGCTTTTCCCGAGCCGTCAAAGGGAATTACTAGACAGGCTGTTTCCCAAGCAACTTTCCGGGTGCCGAGTGTGAGCCGAGCGCCAGCGCAGCCTCCCTAATCTGGCCCGAGCAGCGGCTTTGGAGAGGGTCTTAAACAGATCAGAGACCGAGCCGGGGGTTCAGAGCCAAAAAACCTGCCGTCATCACTTCTGACTGATGCCCAGTGCGCTTTGGAGCTGGACCACGATCGGGGAGCAGACAGAGTGTCCTTGAGGGAAAGTGTGTGTGCGTGTGTGTGTTTGTTTGTGTAAAGGCTTGGAAGCTCGCGGCAAACGCTGCTGTGTGTTTTTGAGTTGTATCCGTCGTTTTTGTGCATATGTGTGTTTCATGAGCCTTGAGAGAGTTTGAGCAGCAAAGCAGCTCGGAAGGCAAAGATGACAGCGCACCCCCCCCCCTCCCCTCTCCTCCTCCTGCCTCCATGCTGCTGTGTTTCTCCCTTCCTCCCTTCCATCCCCTCCTTCGTCACTCCCAGAGCATTCTGGGATGTTGCTTATCACACAACGCAGTTGAGTTTTTACAGTAACGCTGGGGTTCGCGCCAAAAGGCGTCAGTTCCCCTCCCTATTTTTCGCTCCCACCCGTTCCTGACACACACACACACACACACAC
Organism: Clinocottus analis; assembly: GCF_023055335.1. Classification (NCBI taxonomy): domain Eukaryota; kingdom Metazoa; phylum Chordata; class Actinopteri; order Perciformes; family Cottidae; genus Clinocottus; species Clinocottus analis. The sequence continues at coordinate 5,261,289 of NW_027175976.1, forward strand.
ACACACACACACACACACACACACACACACACACACACATACTAACACACACTACGACATGCATACCCGTTTCTTGTGTTTGCATTCCAGGCAATCAAAGTGAAGGTTCTGCTGTGTGCATTTGTGGCAAGCCCCAAAAAAAGCTCCAGTTTGACTGGACTCGACAGATAAACAACTTGAAATGCGTGAACTTTTCGAACGCACACACACAATTCTCAGCACAGACCATCCCAGATTCCCCACTCACACAGTGTTTGAAATTGCATTCTGGCGAAGGAGCCAAGTAAATGCCATAACTCATGTGAGTTATCTGAGGAATTAACTTAAATTTCCCCAGGAGGACTTTGATAGTCTTGTGACATTTGTGTGACATTTGGCTGACTTTTCCCTCATATTTAAAATTATCTAACAGTTGTCTCTCTCTCTCTCTCTCTCTCTCTCTCTCTCTCTCTCTCTCTCTCTCTCTCTCTCTCTCTCTCTCTCTCTCTCTGTCCTCGCAGAACCCTTTGCAGCTTTTTCACCAGAAAATCCAGGTGAGCTTGACTTTGTTATGATGTCACTTCCTCTCTGGTCTTGCTTCCTGCCCGTTGGTATGCACTAGCCTGGGTTTTTTTTGCTTGGTGGCACTAAGTTGTCTCAACCGCTAAACAGTCAGCGACACAGAAGCTGAGTCTGCAGGAGTCTGCTGTGTGATTCCAGATGAATAAATCTGCATTCATTATTAAAGCTGGTGCCTCGTGGCATCAGCAGCATGTAGACATCACCAAACAAATACTAAACCCCTCGCTGAAATCTTAGTTGTCAAATTTGCAAATACCAAATGAATTTTTTTAAAGTTGGAAAATAGATTATTTCACTAATGTGCTGTTGCACGCCAGTTTTGCCTTGCAAGGCTCAGTGGAAACAAAGGATTAGTCTCCAAAGAGCAAACTGTGTGCTAGGCAAGCTAAATCAAGCACACCTCATGGAGTCGGATATTTGAAAAGAGCTACATATTCTCAGTTCTGCGCTGCCTGACACAGCCTGAAGGGTTTTAAATAACTGTCTGCCTCATGAAAAATATTTAGAGCTTCCTGGGGGACTCTATGAGATTGATGTTAGTGTTTTGGCATCTCATAATGTCTTCCAATAAGATAAGAGCTCGCCGGTTTCAGTGTGAATGTGATGTGTGTGCACTTCTTGGGCTTCTCTACTCCTCCGGCTTCACACACACACACACACACAAACACACAGAGTCTCTAACCCTTGACAAACATGCTCCAACACACACATTAATATCACCTCACACACACACACACACACACACACACACCAGTGTCCCCAGTGAAATGCAATCAGATAGAGTGACTGAGCAGCGGCAAGCACGGTGTCTCTCTCTCCTCTCCCTAACTCAGCTCTGTCTAATGAGTGTGTGCAGTGTGAAGTAGCAGCAGCAGCACGCACCATTTCCCTCTGTAATTATGTGACACGGTCCAAAAATCTGGATGTATTCAGCTCTGCTTCACTTTCCCTAGTTCAATTTGACATTCTCCCGGTCTTCCAACTCTCCCCACAAGTTTGGGAGGATGCTTTTGGGCTGTATTTTTTTTGTGTCATTTTTCAATGTCTTTAGGGGTTCGTTTCTTGCATAGCAGTCTTGGATAGTCAAATAAAAGTTTCTTGGAAGGTGGTTAGTTGGTTTTTTACCAAGAATTTGAGGAGGGGGTTGAAGCCAGAGGCAGCAGTATAGAGGATCTGTGGAGATAGTCTCCAAGGAGACGGAGCTTGGCTTGAGGAGGAGAGGACCGACCAGGAGGCTGATGCATGAGAAAAATGAAAATGAAAAACAAGAAACGAGAACAGGATAAATTATGTGCTCAAAACAAATCCGCCATCTCGAGCCAGCTAAATAAAAAATCCCAATCCAATATCGTCTGCGAGAGCTCTGGAACATTGGATGCCCATGTGGTGTCCGTCTGACTGGTCCTTGCATGGTTCTGAGACTTTATCACGGGCCTGTTGGGGACTTCCTGTGCCAGTGTGAAACAGGAAGAGGAATCTCCTTAATTCTATGTGTGTGCTTTCATATCTAATTATTTTGGCTTTTATTTCACACCAAGTTATTCCATCGAAGCTTTGGGATAAAATATATTGCATTGAATTTGACTGGATCAACCATTGGACTGATTTCAAACCAAATCTCTTGATGATCTTGGTGTGAAAGCTTGTCCTCCAACTGCAGCCCAAGCTACATGAGAGAAATGGATGCATTTTAAGTTTTCCCTTTTTTTTGGCCTTGGAGGTTGTTTTTTTTTTTGCAACTGGCATGCTTGTGCATGCTCACATGAGGTGCACGCCTGCTGTTCGTATGATGAAGATCAATAGGGATAGAAAATAGACGGTTAAATGTAGAAAATAAACAAGTGCCGCTCCTCTCTGTTCCCGCTGGCCAATTATTCTGTATCTCTTCACCAGGGGGAGGCGTTCCTGTGCCTCCCTTGCCCATCCACTGGTATTACATTATGGCCGCCGGGGGCGTCCTCCTTCTCCTGGCCGTGGCCATCTTGGTCAGGGCCCTCTGTTGCTGCCGACAACACCTGGCCACCAAGAAGAGCCAGCTGTCAGTGGCCTATCACAGCTCCTCGCAGTGCTTCCAGTATTCTAACTGGTCCTCCAGTATGGCCGCCCCAGGGGTGGAGCCAGTGCTGACAGTGAGGTTGGACAGCCGGGACCGACACCGTACCCTCTGCTGAAAAGAACCACTTAGCCGCCCCGCGTTGTGTTTGGCAGAGCAGGACGCCAACTTGTGCCGTCAGTGGCAGCGCGCGTCGCGACGCCACAACACTGACAGAACATCCTCCCTGACGAAAAACCCCTCCCTCATTTAGTTTACAGTTGCAAGGGTGATGACGACGACGTTGTCCCGGAACTGCCACGTGGACATTTGCAAAGAAACACTGTGCTCTCTCTCTCTCTCTCTCTCTCTCTCTCTCTCTCTCTCTCTCTCTCTCTCTCTCTCTCTCTCTCTCTCTCTCCCTCCCTCACTCTACTGGATGTAGCTTCGGTTGCTGTTTTCTTCTTTGTTCCATTAAGGAGTTTGCCGTTGACATTTCACACGATGCTGCTCCTGATGAGCGGACTGAAGTCTGAGTAAGTTATTTATCCGAACAGCTTGTCTCGGACCATTGAGTGCCGTCTGGCTCCTCGTAACCCCAGCGGTCCTCCTGGAATGACCCCAGCATGGACAAACACACGGACATGTGTGGGCTGGGAAGAGAAGGGGGTCGAGCTGGTTCCGCTGCGAGGGCCAGCCAGAGCTGCCAAACCAGAGGCTAAAACAAGACCCCAGAGACACGAGGAGCTCTGCAGTGCTGCGAGAGAAAGAAAGAGAGAGGAGGAGGGGGGGGGGGGGGGGTTCGGGGAGACTGTTAGGCTGAGAGGCATTCAACGTGCGAGCTGTGGAAATGATCTGGCGCGCCCCAGAAAATAAAGCTCCTGGTATCTCTGTAATAACAACATGAGATAGTTGTGATATGAGTTGCACCAAAAGTGAGGGGGTTGCATTGGAGGAGGAAAAGAAATCCATCCATTGTGCTTTTTCAACAGAGCATGTGCACATTTAAAAACAAAGGAATGCAAATCCATCATACTTTAAGTCCTGCATCACAAATGGTGATAACCAGCTCCTTTGATTGAACGTCTTGTCTTCTCCTGATGAAGGCATCAGTCAGTGATGGATGCAGCCGTCTTCAGTGTTTAGTGTTTCATCTTGATTCTCTGGTAATAAAGCACGTTGTTCCCACTCCCATTCACGCTTCATCCCACCCACTCCCGTTGTTCCCCATGTCTTTGAGCTGCCCGGAGGAAACTCGTGCTGCGTCGGGCCTTGTTGTGATTTCAATGGGAATATGTGCTTGCTGTTTTTACGGTTGTAAATAGACACAGCTGCCTGACATCACCATCGCTGTCTTGATTTATACTCCTACAAATCCCACAATGCCGCTTTACCAGCTGGAAGGCATAAGGGCAGTGTTTTGCTGTATATGTGTACACCCTTGAGAGCGATCCAAGACATTAGACAACCAGAGCAGAGCTCCAGCTATTGATGGCGCTTCCTGTCGCGCCTTAAGACGCCATGAACGGCTATTAGCATAAAACAAGACGGAGCTAATGCGCTTCTTACTCATGTTTAACATACATGGGATCCAAAAGCCTATTTTATTGTGAAAATTTCTCAAAACTCTGACTGAGCCAAGACAAATTGGCAGCAGTCTCTCTCTCATCAGCCGGTGCAGAGCTGGTGAGATTGGACACGAGCTCGGTTTAACACCCGAGATTGAATGAAATTGAGGTCTTCACTCTGTGGCTTAACGGGCCGTGCTTTCGTGATCTGTCACACCAGCAAAAATCCATCACCCACTAGCCCACAGCTCAGCAGAATGCGCCTCGATTTGTTGCCACAATTTAGAAGCCGCACTTCAGAGTGAAGAAGAAGCGTTTTTTGGCACGCTCTCACTCTGTGCTTTTAAATCAACTCGGGCGAGGAGGGATTGGACACCCTATTTGGGCCATCTTGACACCGTTACGCTCCAAGCCTCTAATAGTTGTAATTAGTTAATGGACAGATAACATTTATTAAGGCTGCGGTAAGCACTTTTCCCCCTCCCATCCGCCGCACCTCCGCCGCCCAATCAGCTGCCAACTTCAGTTACCCCCCGGAAACAGTATTAATAACGCCATTGGCCATCAAAGACCACCCGATCGAGACGCGTGCCTTGCCAAGCAGTCACTCCCACTCTGGCGCGCTTGCCAAGAGAAGCAAGTGCAAACACACACACACGCACACGTAGACACAAATGCACGCGCACACAAAGTGGAAAGAAAACTCATCTAAAGTAGAAGTACACTTGAGCTTTTTGGCTCAACTAAAGTGCTGCAGTCAGTGCTGGATTCACCACACTTATAATCCTCCAATTCAGACACGCACATACATATCAATGTTCAGTTCACACCATGTCACAGTGAGTCGCACAGAACGGAAAGACAAGCACTACTTAAATGTTGTTGCCGTTAGTTGTTGTTTTTTTTGTTTTTTCTTCGTCTTACTCGCCACTCTTAAACTTGATAGCGACAGTGTCGATGATTTTAATGGTGATAATGATGGGTAATGTTAACTATTTGATGATGTTTGCATCTCTATTCACACAGAATGAACAGTCTTATACCACCAGTATGCTATGTGATGACTGTGTGTTTGACAGGAATGTATCATAATGATCTTTCTCTATTAATAAAGTCATATTTTTCTATTATTCCAAGACTCGTGTGTACGGTTGCCAAATGTAAATAGGAATTTATAATATGAAAAAGGGTTAGTTATCCGTAAATATGAGTGTGTGTGGTCCTGTTGTTTCTGATTGGTAGCATTACAAAAGGTATTAAATTTGAACCAGAAACAAATAAATGCTGTGCCATGCAACAATTATTGTGTAGAATTTGCTTCATGCCTAAATGTTATGTTTCCTGTGCTTCTCTCTCACAGTTAGGAGACCAAATGATGGACGTCTTTCCAGCGGCAGAGACCAACTCGGTGGAGGTGAGAAGCGAACCCACGACACCATTTGATCCAAAGAGGCTCAACTTCACGGTCGTGAAATGAACTTCTCTGTCCTGCTTTGTGCCCTGACCTCACAGCTTTGCAGTTCCCTGAGTGGAACACAGCATCCCCGTCATCCGATCCTCCGGTGACCCGCGTCTCAGAGAAGGACAACTCCTGGCTGTACACCCTGGACCCCATCCTGGTCACCATCATCGTCATGAGCTCCCTGGGCGTCCTGCTCGGGGCGGTGTGCGCCGGCCTCCTCCTCTACTGCACCTGCTCCTACAGCGGCCTGTCGTCCCGCTCCTCCACCACCCTGGAGAACTACAACTTCGAACTGTACGACGGCCTCAAGCACAAGGTCAAGCTGAACCAACAGCGCTGCTGCACCGAGGCGTGAGGAGGTTTCCCAGAGAGGAAAACACAAGATGGGAACGGAGCGAGAGACGCAGCCGTTTTGTGAAAACCTCTCACTATTTTCTTCATTTCCTCCTGTTCACTTTCAGTTCCTCGTTGGTGCAGATCCCTGGACACATGGACAACGAGAAATACACTTTTCCTTTTTATTTATTTATTTTTTAGCTCAAATGAGAACGTGGCACAGTCCGGTGTGGCAAAGTTTTTGTGGTGAAAGAACCAATGACAGAAAGACTGGGGTGACCCAGATGGATCGTTCCATTGCGGGGACGTTAGGCCTCAAAAAAATATCTACACATATCAATTACAGATTCCTGCTCCACCGAAAGAGAACTGTTTCTAAAAGCATCACAGACTTGAAGCTGGATTCTGTAAGCTACACATACTGCGTCAGAACACATCGTGTTGGAAAGGTGGTAGGTTAGGAACGTGCTTAGAAAGCGTCTGTTTTGATCACATGTGAACACAGTGGCCTAGAATTTAGCTCCTTTGTGTCGCCCGTTGGCTTTTTTTCTCTCTCTCTTCCGTCGTAGACTCTGCTACCGATCAGCCTCAGTTATCCTCTTAGTTCCTGACAGTCTGCGGTATTTTTAGTCACAGACGTCCATGGAGTTTGTTCGGTCACTCGCTTTCTGTTTAATGTTTCCCCGTCTGGCCGATCGCCATTCTGTGATGGCAGATAAGTAGAGAAAAAAAAAAAAAGAGGCGAGGAACGTGTATGTGTGTGTAGAGGTGGAGAGAGAGGGGGTGGGGTGGGAGGGGATTTTAACACATTCTTTTAATGACAGAGAGAGTTATTGTTAGATTTCGTTGTTACTGGTTCCTGTCAAAGAGAAGGTCATGTTTACATTGTGCTTAATAGTAAAAGGTCAAGGAGCTTTGGTCGGTGCAACCTATGGATTGCTGGTAAGCGCGGCGACTGAAAACCCACTGAGGGAAAGACAAACAAAGAGAAAGTGAGAGAGACTATGACTTCCAGAGCACTACAATCCCCTGCCTCTCTCGCTCTCACAGGGGCAATGTTCTCCCGGTGCTTTGGCGGAGGACAGAAAACAAACGGGATCAAAAAAGAAATGCCAGAAACGGCTGTTCTCGATCCACTGACTGTGCGCGCGGACACACAACAAGCCTTAAAGCAAAACGTTAGAGGAAATGTTGAGAAAGGAACGTTGAGGCGACACGAAGACAAGAGGAGGTACCCGCCTCTCTTTTGACATGTGGACCTCAAAAAGCCATGATTTAAAGGACCTAGTCTCCCTTCCCCGATTCCCCCCCAACTCAAAACACATACACACAGATCACACCACCCACCCTCCTCAAACTACCGGCTGATTGCGGCCTGTTTTTTTCTTTGCTTTTTGTTTTTTTTTAAATGTCGTCTCTCGCACAGCAAGGCGGCCATTCTTCTGGATCGTTTTGAACCAATCAGAAAGGGTCTTGCACGCTCTGAATGGACTCATAAGCCATGAGAGGGAGAGGGAAAGAAAAGAAGTCTCCCTCCGACACACACACACACACACACACACACACACACACACACACACACATTACTTAACTTGTATATACAGATGTAAACAGAACATGAATACACACCCTCTCTTGCTCAGACGTGATGAAAAATGAAGGGAACACCGGTTGTTATATTTGAGATCATGCAGAACGTAAATATAATTTCATCCCATCTACCCTCATGTAACCACACACACTCACACACACACACACACACACACACACACACACACACACACACACACACACACGCCGCCCCTCTCCTCTGAGGCCCGCTTCTCTGGACCCCACTGACTCTCTTCAAAGTGCCTTGGAGCCTCGGGGATCCAGCTTGCCTTTGGAGCCGGTATCAGATACAGTAACTTGATGGTGACAGTCACGGTCACAGCGCCCCCTTCTGCCTGGGAGGACCAAACATAAAAAGGACAGGACCCCCTCACCCCCACCCTTTCGCACTGCTCGGACTGCTGTTGTTGTTGTTTTCAAGGGGTCTTTGTACAGAAATGCTCTTTTTATGATTGTTATTATAATTATTGTTATGATTATTTAATAAAGGATTTATACCATAAGGAGGAAAAAGCTGGCCAGGATATTCTTACTGTGATACCTTGTGTGAAAGTGCAAAAAAGTTGTCGCAGCTTTTTCTGAGCATTGTTGACATTCCTGCAATACTAACTGCATCTGAGACTTTGAGCCAAACTTTCACTTTTAATTGCAAAAAGAAAACACACACACACAAACGTTCGGTCCCGTTCTCCATCACACACACAATCATATATAATGCCATGTTGTCAGCTTGCTACACTCGGCCTCTAATCTCCACATGATGTACCATTAGTCTGGACCTCTGGTGGCCCTCATTTAGGAGCTCAAACATCAAAGCTTTGAACTGCCCGGCGTCGCAGCCACACACACACACACACACACACACACACACACACACACACACACACACAATTGTACAGTACATGCAATTACTTTGCTTCTCTTTCATACAGCTTGCTGAGTCTCCCACACACGGTTCCATTTATCCACATGAGCTTCCTTCACCTAAAAGCAAACGCTGTTCGCAAATACAGCAGTTTTAGATGCGGAGTGTGATACCTTTGACTCTTTGGGTCTCCCGGACGCCTGGAGAAAGACAACCAAAGTGGTTTGCATTTTTTCTGCCTGGGGGTTGCTACAGTCGTGACTTGGAAGATTAATGAGAAAGCCAAAGTTAATGTTGCACTGCTTTGCTTGCATGCGCTTCTGAAACCGTTTTTTTTCCTTTCTGAAATAGACATAACTTTTTAATTACAGCAACGGTTAACACAACTTTGGGTCGATGTGAAACGGAGCCTGTAGCTCAGGTACCACATTACGAGCCGTACAAAGCCGAACGACACGTGTTGTCGCTGCACAGCGGCGATGGCGGGGGCTGTTAGCATGCTCCGGTCCGTGACATAGCGGGCCAATTACCGCGTCTGAAAAAACACAGACTATCCCCAGTCCACCGGAGGAGTGCGATGCCATCTGCTCGCAGGTTTGATTGATCCCGGCAGAACAGTCTCGACCACATCACACGAATGAACGCCGACAGGAAATTACCAAAGGAGCCAGATTGTCATTGTTCCATACCGCCCCTTGTTTTCACAACCAAATTATTCTTAATTTTTTCTCTCCCTGTGAGTGTGTGTGTGTGTTACGCAAATGTTGTTTTTTTTGGTTTTTATCACTCTGCAGGGGCCCTTTCCTTTTAGCCGTCAGATCAGAGACTTCTTTTGCCTGTGAAGCCGAGGCGGCCTTCAAAGAAAAAGCTCTGGCACCCTGTAAGTCGATAGGCCAGATTGAGGAGGGAACCCATTTGAGGGTCGCGCCACAGGAAGTGTCTGCAACACACAGCTAATTAATCTGGGGATTAGGTAATCAAGATGGAAGAGAGTGCAAACAGGCAGTTAGTCATCACAGTTAGGGAGGAAACTTTGTTTGGTTTTCTAACTTAATCACTTAGTATTTCCTTTATGTCACTGCATAGAGGCATCTCACAGCGTCCACGAGAAGGGAAGCTCGGGTGTGTCGAGGTACTTTAGCTTTAACTGTTGATTTGAATAATCTCGCGATCATGGAGAATATTTATAAAACAGAATTTCTCCGGAGATATTAAGAAATCAGAATCCCCCATATCCTCCTCCCTGCACCTTCAGTGACAGTCTGAGGAAGAGAACCTGGAGGCTGAACCTCACATCTCTTTCAACAGCGTCCAAAATCCAGATGCAAAACTGCAGCAGTGTTGCATATTCACATGCAGAGACTCACATGTTTCATGTGCACACACACACACGCGCACGCACGCACACCACGCACCCACCTCCCAATGGTCTTCCTGGGAAGGGGGCCCAGATAATCTTGTCTGGCCTGCCAGCGGTTCAAAGCACCTATATGGGTCAGAGTGGTGTGCGTGCGTGTATGTGTTTGTGTGTGTGTGTGTGTGTGTGTGTATGTGTGGAGAAAGGGGCTCTGTGGCAACTTGCCCGCCAATGACGACAGACCCAATGACAACAAATGCCAAAGTCTTGTGTAAACACCAGACGGACCATCACTCTTCTTCCTCCGTGACATTATCATCTTCCCACCACCAGAGGATACTGCCCCTGAAAAACAAACACATGGAGGAGATGATCGGCGACGAGAGCGCTCCAAACTAGGCCAGCCTTCTTGTCACTGTGAAGCAGAACGGAGGACATAAACGTGCGAGACCGAAGCTAATGCCTCGTGCTGGGATCGCTCAGCAGCAGGGTTGATTTCCCAGAAGCGTCCGATATTTCCTTCACCGACAGATCTGATGCCATCGTATGGTATCCGGAGCATTTTCCTCGTGACTGAACCTTTGTTGTGGACACGCAACGTGACCAGTGTGACCTATGTGGCGGGCCACCTGTTCGCTCCACTTGAAGCTGGTGTGTTTACAGTCACGCTCTCCCTATTTAGCACCAGAAACTTGTTATCGGGCATCGCGGGAGGCCTCTCGCAGTGGGTCCCAACCATCTGTCTGGGGTGTTTTGTGGTTGAATTTGAGTGAAGGTGTTACAGTGCAAGTGTTTGACATCTGAGGCGAGAGCATTCGTTACTCCGGCAGAAGCGCTGTTTGAGAAAATGATTGTGTTGTTTAAGTCTTCGCTTAAATCAATGAGACGTCGTCTATCTTTTGTTCCATTCTCTTTCCTTGCCAATACCCGGCGCCGACATTATTCAATCTAAGTTTAACAGTTCTGTCACAGATCCAACTCTTGAGCCTCTCGTCTAAGCAGAGATGAGAAGCGGGTCACAGAGATCTGGTTACAGCCCACACATCAGAAAAGATATTTGCATTGTACGTTTCTGCAAAAACCGGGGATAAGTTGATTGTGGATGTTTCTGAAACACTCATTTTCCGAACAACCTGTTCCCATTTGGTTCGTGCTCTTTCAAACCAGGCCACCCTTCAGCAAATGGGTCTTGAAAATTGGATTTAAAGAGAGGGATCACTGTATCGGTGCTCGAAAGAATACAAGTTTGAACACAACCTAGTTCTAAAAACAGATCAGATAACTTCTGTGTAACCGTAATCAATTTGAACTCTTGAACCCGAAAGTAAAAGAAAAAACAGCTCAAAATAAATCTGCCAATCACAAGTTAAGTGAAGAAAAGCTGTTAGTAGAGCAATCAAACTTGACAGGTTGTCAGGTTTCTTGAACAAAACATCTTAAAGCTTCTGTAACAATCTGCTCGACGCCGGCACCGTAGCCGATTCTTTACTCCGCGTCTGTCAAAGGATTTCTGCAGAGTTGAGTTGCCTGTTATTATTTGAACAAGCGTGTCGATAATGGAATGAAAAACAAAGTTGCATTTCAAGAGAAGCGGTAATCAATTAACAATGACAAAAAGCAGCGTGCTATAAAAAAAATGCAGCCGGGCCAGATTTCAGAAACAAGGAAATAAACAGCTTCTGAGGGGATGAGAAAGCAAGACAGAAAGAAGAAAATAAGCACTACAAAAATTATCCGAATGCCTAAATCTGTTGTGGGAGGCTGGCTCATCGGTTTAGTTTCTGGAGTAATTGAAATAGCCTTCTCATAACTTTCTGCTCAAATTCAGACTTTTCCTTTATGCATTTCATCGAGACGATAATCAGAACCAATCGTGCTTTGAGACCCATCTGTTGCAAAATAATTGATGATTCGCCCCTTCAAAAAAAAAACCATCAGCCTCGCAAACCTCCTCAGCTCTGCACATAAATCTCCTCATCTGAATCAAATTAGCTCCGCGAGTGACGCGTGTTTACGAAGCAGCTTTGTAAGAACACTCGCCACATTTCCCCTTTGATGAAGTTGGACACCGCAGTGTGAAACGCAGCCGTTAATAAAGAGGCTCGATGTCAAAGCATGCAATGCGTTTTTACCCTTAAAAAGGTAATAATAAATGCCATTAAGTTAGGTTGGAATATACATTTCGACCTATATTTCTTTCTTGAAATTGCATCTGTACATTTTGTTCTGTTGTTTTCCTTTTGCCTCCGGTGTCATGATTTGATCCCAAGCAGTGCACGTTGTGTGGGAAAGTGTTGTGGCAGAAGGAGATTATGAGCCAGTGAGGCCTGAGTGGATGTGAAGCCTCAAGAGGAGAGATCTCTGTGTTTGGTTAATGTGGGATGGAGCTCTGTGCTCTATATATCCTCAATCCTCTGAGTGGGTTGCTGTTGATGGTGAGGGTTATATTTTAGGCCTTGTAGGAGGCAGAAATAGTGTGCGTGTGCACACGTGTGTGAGTGTGCACGACAGTAATGCGGTGACATCCTTCTCTCTGTGATAGTTCTGTACCGTGGCGCTCTGAGTAACTGCACCCAGGAGAAAGCGGATTTACAGCCTCATTCAGCTGTGCTGAGCTCCAGTTAAACATCATTCAAACCGCCAACTTCGCAATCCCTCTCTCTTTTTCTCTATCTCAACAAACACACGCACATACACACACGCACATCTTCATAACAACACACGCGCTCCCGCTAGGTGATGTCACGGCGGTGGATTTGTGGCATATTTTGCAGAATGTTTTTTGGGAGATTTATCTCTGCGTGCTTCTCTCGCCTGGATAGTTTTATCGCAGAGGTGAATTTTGCAGTTGCGTGGGCTTTTAGGCTTGAGAGAGCGGGAGAAAATACTCTGCGCACAAATGAAACAATCGTTCTGCATATAGCCAAACAGAGGAGGGAGCAAAGGGACCTGCTCAATTTGCTTATCGGTCCCCTCTCAAGCTCCAGTCCGGGCCCTCGGAGACATAACAGCATCAAGCCACTGGGGCACACGAGCGGGGAGTCGAGTAAACACGTCGTAGTAGAGTAAGCAAGTTGCACAAAAGGGCCTTCCTCCCATGACCGAGGCCACACACAAAGACGCAGCGTTGCAGTTTCCATGTATACACCGGGAAGAACAACAAACGAACGAGCCAATCCACTAACAATCCACTGCTGCAAATATCAAATCCATATCCCGTCTTTATTATTTGAAACTGTTTGGACTTGGCGTCATCGTGGGATTATTTGTAGCAGTAATAACCCCTCAGAGGACGGAACCAGGGGAGCGCGCGCCACCTGCCCTCTGAACACAATGAGGGACAACAACAAGAGCGCGTTGGGTGGAAGCGCTACTGCAACTGTGTGTGTGTGTGGCTCTGTGTGTGTGTGTGTGTGTGTGTGTGTGTGTATGCACAGGTTTAGTCCCCATGTGTCCTCCCACCCAGGCTGCTCCACGTTTTTTGGGTCGAGGCCTGTCTCCTTCACCCAAAGTTGTTATGGAAACAAGAGCGGCTGCAGGAGCAGCATTAGCATAGGGTGGTGGAGGTTAGCTCCACAGAGCATGGCAGGTCAAACTATATACTCTATCTCTCTCTCTCTCTCTCTCTCTCTCTCTCTCTCTCTCTCTCTCTCTCTCTCTCTCTCTCTGCACCTTGCCAAAAAATGACAAGTGCTTCTGTACTTGGGCGCCTCTGTATTGAGTGCATTGCCTCCCAGATTTATGGAGAAAATACAAAAGCTTTTCTGAAAATTATGCGCATATGAATTCACCCCTGCACTGCTTTTCACCTGTTTTTTCCAGGCATTAGTGTCCAAAATGAGATTTCAGTATTTTTTTTTACCCGATATCTCCCTCTGCAAACGAGCCGTAGAGAACGGGAGTCTTTCCTGCTGCACAGGCGTGTCCCCATGCTGAGTCTCGACTGGTGACACTGTCAAAAATGTTGCCATTCAAAAACCGCTCTGGTACCTTATGAATATAAAATGATATCTTCTGCTGTGTGTCATCACTGTATATACATGCGTGTGCATTGCTGTATCTCCTTCCCTCCCACCAATCAGCCTGACAACATCTGGTGTTGAAAAGGCAGCCTTTGACACGAAACACACACCACCGGCATTGCAATGTGTCTGAGAGCATCAGCTCTTCATCAGCAAGAAGATGTTCCCAGTATTCCCACGACCCCCAACCAAATAAATAACCCGCCCCCGCTTGACACCAGTGAGAGTCCTCGTCTCTAGATGCTCTGCCTGCCTTGCATTTACCTGGAAGGCCTCCTCTTTCTCCTCCCCTTCCATAACCACACTCTAGCCTTGAGGAGAGCAACACTACCTGCATACAATCAGCACATGCACATAGTCTGACACACACACACACACACACACACACACACACACGTAGTCATGATGGATGGCCTTCCCCTCTCGGTAATGCACAAAAGCATTATCCGTCACCCTCCAGCCCAGAGGAAAGAGATGCTCTTTTAAAATTGACACTCCGCTCCGTGACAGCGTCGCCGGCGAGTCAGCCCGGCTTCAGCGCCACTCATGCAGGAAGGTGCCGCCTCCTCCTCCTCTCCCAAATGTTTCTTGGGTGAGAGATCAGAGAAGCACTTCCAGTTCATTTAATACTTCTCACTTCATTCTCCATTATTCAAAGTTGTTAAGAATAAATCACGCGAAAGTGTGCATTTGTGTCTAATGGCAAGGTGCATGATGGGAATACTGTCAGTGTTGATGGCGTTAAACCCTGGACTAATACATTTGCTGTTGCTATCTTACATATCTGTAATGTATAGGATAGTAATTTTTGTTAATGCTGCATATTCTGCTCCTATGAATGTGATATGCAATGTCCTGTGTCATGTGTCTCTTGCTGCCATTTTCAAAAAAGCTACAACCCAATGGACTGTTCCTGTCCAATCCTTGCAAAGCGATGTGATGCTGCTGTCGCGTTTCTGCCTCCTGACCCAGGTTTGTTACATATGAGGCTTGAATGATGCACCGTTGTAAATGTTTTTGTGCTTCTGATATTGTTTTGCCCTATTTTTGGCGACAATCACTTTCACCATGAACGTGATTAAAAAAAAGACAAAAATGACTTGGCTTTATAAGTTATTTAATCATCGTCCAGACAAGGAGGAGGCAACACAATGTTTTTCAAATCTGGGCCCTTCTTCTCTCGAGTGTCTCCCGTGTGAGGAGGCCGAAGAACCTCACGAGGCAGCAGCTTAATAGGAAGAGACACGATCAAATCTGGGTACTTCTTCACAAGAGTACGTCCCGTGTCCAACACATCGTCAGCGGGTGAAGGAGCTGGATGCAGTGCGACCTCCTCAGCAAGGACGTGTGCACCGCTGGAGTGTCCCCTTGGCGAAAGTGCTCTAGAGGTTGCCCTTTGAAAGCTGCAAACACAATAATCTGTTTTGATATATTGTTATGATGGGTTACTGTTATTTTCATCATGTATATGCCGTGATATAAACATGCCTAATGTCAAAATATTACATGCTGCACCTTATTATAAGCTTTTACTATTTCCACGTGCTCCATATCTCATCTTTTCGGATCTCATATGTGAAGTTGTTTGAAGTCCAATGCAAGACTTACCTGACAGTTTCATCATCGGGAACTGCGCCGCAGTGCATATCACCGGCGGGTAATCGGTGGGCTTTTTGCAATAGCAGGGCTGTGTGATGGCCGTTTGCCGAAGAAAATGGTTCCTTGCTCATTTGTTTATTGAGAAAGAAACTTGTTGTGAGTGATAAAAAGAGTTTTCCACTGTCTGAGTCTTTTTTTAGGCATCGGTCGGACCAACGCTACATGGATTTTATGGTCCGTAAACCATTACAAAACCATTATATCAAACGTAACAAACTACAGGTTTTTGTACACTACCGTTCAAAAGTTTGGGGTCACTTAGAAATGTCCTTATTTTTCAATGAAGATAACATGAAATTAATTAGAAATTCACTCTATGCATTGGTAATGTGGTAAATGACTATTGCAGGTGGAATTGTCTGGTTTTTAATGAAATATCTACAAAGGTGTATAGAGGCTCATTTCCAGCAACTATAACTCCAGTGTTCTATGTCTGCTAATCGCCTAGAAGACGAATGGATGATTAGAAAACCCTTGTGCAATTATGTTAGCGCAGCTGAAAACAGTTCTGCTGGTGAGGAAAGCTACACATTTGGCCTTCCTTTTCTCAGAGGTTTTGATCAGCTGACCCATGTGATGATGCCCAGGAGCAGTCGTGGTAAAGCCACTGCGGCTCACTCTCAGGGTTTAGGTTTTGCCAGAAGTTGCATTCAATTACCTGAAGGTCAAACGCATCCACCTCACGACATTTGCGGCTTCCATGACAAATGATTAAGTTTATTTTCTTGGCTTTTGATGAGATAATCCTGCATTTCTTTGTGCACCATTTTTGAATTGCCTTGAAGATGTGTGGCTTTTTTTTCCTAAGAGGGTTTAATACATTGAATAATAAATTATTCAGAGGATTAAATAACCGATTTGCATCAAATCCATGAGTTTCCAGAAACCATTATAAACATTTCCTCCATTCATCTTTACACTTCCTTTAGTGCACTTTAAATCTGTGCAGGAGAAAGACGTTTGAGTGTCAGAGTCCATAAAGCACACACTTTATTCAACATTGATATACCATGGTCACTGGTCAGTGATGCAGTACAGCAGCCTCCTGAAAAGTGATTTTTAAATTCATATTCCATTGTACTGTACTGTTTTTCTGCTTATACCTCGTCTCAGGGAACCACAAGTGTTCCTACGATGTGAGACCGTCCCCAGTGGTCACAGCAAAGTGGCAGTAAGAGGATTTTAGAGAGGTGCCACTCAAGATGTAACAGGTTTGGCGTGTCAGTGCTTTTACACAAAGGAAGGAAAGTAACTGAAGTTTGCAGTTCAACAGGGCAAATCCACACATATATATGTCAACTCTGTGTGTGCGTGTGCGTGTGTGTGGCTTACAGTAGAAAGGTGCAGCTTGTTTTCCAGTCCGTTGTGCCTGAAACGTGTAGATAGGTTAGTGTTGGGGCTCTGCGTCTTCTCTAACAATACCTCTCTGCCTCAGCCTGTCTGCCTCTGTATCTGTGACAGATTCGCCCACACACTGAGGCACCGGTGTGTCAATCTGGTTTTTGTAGCCTGTGTTATCTTGTATACACACACACACACACACACACACACACACACTCTCCTCTCTGTCTTCCTCTATCACTTCTCACTCACCTTCTGGCTTTCCCCTCAGACTCCCTACGCAGACGGCCACTGTGGCGAGGGCGTAGTTCAGCGGCAGCGAAGGCATCCCCTTTGTGTTTATCAAGAGCAGTCGGACAGGAGATCTTATCCCAGCAGGAGAAGGTGGCTGAACTACTCTCAGTGGGCCGCCAGGGTCGGACAGTTCAAGCTCAAACTCAGAGATACAATGTCAAGCTCAGCAGGCCAAGTGGATAGTCTCTCCAAGTAGAAATCTCTTTCAAACTGCTCTTAAACCGGTGGCTGCGACCCCATGTGCGGAGGAGCCATCACCCATTTAAGGCTCTGCGTTACATTCATAAAGTATAAAAAAAAAACCATCCCATTCTTTATTACCCCTACGCAGAAAATCTGTTAGTCGAGAGCCTCGACTCAAAAACTGTAGGTGGTCCTCTCACTTAAGTACCACAATGATGAAACCGGTTGAAAACGTCATGAATGGAGAATTCCCTTGCAGACAGCCGTCAGCATGTGGGTCAGAGGAAGAGTCTAGACCGCACATCTGAACCAAGAACTTGGCGCACAAATTCTTTATGCGATTCTAACTGCGGGGCTGGCTGTGGCAGATAAGCTGTAGTGGTGAGGGTGAAGCTGTGGCACCAACACAGACATTCGGCAACGTGCCTGAATGTGATGTCATGCTTTCAAATTTTCTAAATAACACAAGAGCTACCTTTGTTTCTCCTCATTGGAAAGTATGATTATGATGATGCCACATCCCTTGAAGCAAAGCAATAGTTTATTTTCAATTCTGGACCTGAATGTCCAGATAACCCACCTTGTCTACGTAAACAACCATCTGACTACACAATAGCTGGTGGCTGATTTGTGAGTATTAAAGGTAGCAAAGGTCATCTGCCATTGATCTACTGGTCAGAACTGTAGTCACAAAGCCCAATCCTTCAGTGAATACCAGATTCAGCAGAACCCGAAGCTTTATTGATCGCCCTTAGTACTAATGAGATTGGACGTAGCATTTCGAACACCACCAGTATTCTCTTCTCACTAAATCAAGGGATTAGATTGGCA
The DNA here is from genome assembly GCF_023055335.1 of Clinocottus analis. Classification (NCBI taxonomy): domain Eukaryota; kingdom Metazoa; phylum Chordata; class Actinopteri; order Perciformes; family Cottidae; genus Clinocottus; species Clinocottus analis. The sequence continues at coordinate 5,279,411 of NW_027175976.1, forward strand.
CACACATCCGTCTTTTCCCCGCCTGTTACCATCCTTGTGTGTCAGGCAGTTTCAAGCGGACAAAGAAGCAGAAATGAGAATGAGAGAAAAGGTGAGATTGAATACAAGAAAAGACACACCTAACGGACTTATAGGGCTCCAGCTGAGCCTGTATGCGGAGGTGGAGACGCCCACAAAAGGGGAGAGAGATGAAGGTTTGTGATGGGCAGGCCATCACATCCACTGGGAGACAAAAGAGCGGGGTTTCAAGCAGCCGATGGACAGAAGGTCCATTTCCACTCACACAAAAGAGCCGGGGAGATGAAGCAGATTAGGAGCTCTTTATGCCCATTGTGAAGGCTCTAAATGATAAGAATTACTCCTTTTTCCATCCCAGCATGTCCTGTGTGTGTGTGTGTGTGTGTGTGTGTGTGTGTGTGTGTGTGTGCGTGTGTGTGCGTGTGTGTGCGTGTGTGTGCGTGTGTGTGTGTGTGAGAGAGAGAGAAGAGAGAGAGAGAGAGAGAGAGAGAGAGAGAGAGAGAGAGAGAGAGAGAGTGTGAGAGAGAGAGTGTGTAAGCTCCTTCCTCTTTCATATTAGGATACGCTTCCCATTTCTTATTCTTCCACATGCAGGTACACACACACACACACACACACTCACACACACATGCTGAGTCTTTTATTCACCCTCGCAGGAAGGACAGACGCGACAGATGGCGTTTGAGTCACTTCCCATCTTTGTAGTAAACCCTGAATTTACAGTTTGATGGGAAAGCTCTTAACTTTAAATCTTCTCATCACCAATCGTTCCTTTAACTTGAAAGTGTTTTTTTCCTTTGGTGGAAGAGGGACACTTGTTTCTACAGTCTTTAATCACTCATTCACTTTATATGGCAGTGGAAAGTGACACAATTTACTATTATATATCATTATGTTGCATCTCCAGGACTACCTTTTTTCCACCACATGTGTATCATGTGTTACATTGAGGTTTTATTAGCCATTGTTCATACATGACTCTGTTGTGGACAGCGGTTTCCTCTGATTATACCTTAGTATTTACTGCCATCTACTGGTCATTTTGTAACACTGCAGGCTCTAATTTCCCCCCACAGATATGTGTTTTTTTCCCCACACAATCCACAATGGATTGGATAAAATACATAGCATCATTTTGTGTGTATACCAGTGCTTAGTTTGTTACACAATTGTTTTAACTAAAACTCAATTGCCACAGTGTCACTAAGTGTAAAATATTGGCTTTATACTTTTACAACTATTAGTTATATTAGATCGTATGGGTTTAGCATTGTTCTGTCACAGTTTGGTTTTTCTGGGTTCCTGTTTTATTTTGTAGTTTGTCCTCCTGCCCCTGTATTTGTGCGTCTCCTGATTGTCTGATTGTCTTCACCTGTGCTGCCTCATTGTTTCCACCTGTGTCTCGTTACCTTCTCCTTGTTTTTAAACCCTGTTTGTCTCTTGTCGAGTTGTACTGTGTGTTCACTGTGTGTGAGAGAAATAAAACATAAATAATGTACATTGATAAAAAATATCAAAAAAGATCAAACAAAACGCATAAGTTAATGAGTCAGTTAAAATATTGAAATTATATAAATACAATGTTTTACTTGTGATCCTTTACATATGTTTTTGTCTATAACCTAGTTATGTAATTTTACATAACGCAATTATGCATTATGCAAAATTATGCATTCGCATAAAATTGCGAATGCATAACTTTTACCTAAAAATATATTTCTACTCCTTGTCCTCAATACCAAGTACGCTAACTACTGTACAGACTTGTGTACTTGAGAAACGGCCATTGTGCCCTGTTTTTGGGGTCCGTGTTGCTCGCTTCCGGTCTCCATAGATCAGTTCCGCGTTCATCCTCTAGGGGCGCTCACTGGCTATTTATGGTTTTACGTCGCCGGTCAAGGCTGTAAACACCGACAGGCCACGCAGTCAAACGCTGTTGCGTAAAGCGTCGATTGCCGAGTCATGGATACGTAGGAGTTGTTTAACTAACCTGCACGCGGCAAGGTTAACATTCGTGGCGATGACAGACGCCTGGTTATGTATCGCTTCTCTCATCAGTCCGTCACGTTGGTATAAAAGCTGATAGTTGTGAGTGGACTTGCTAGCTTCTCCGGAGTAACCTCCGTTCACGACAAGTGCGGCGTCGCTGACAGAAACCGCCTGCACATACGGTGAGGTCATAACTAATTGTTTACCAGTGTGATATGGCTGCTTGCTGTCCCTTTAGCATCTCAATGTGGACGTTATTAGAAATATGTGTGTGTGTGTGTGTGTGTGTGTGAAAAGGTTTCTGTGAGCTGCTCGGTCACCGCAACTGGTTACATGTCGGTTATACGTGGTGGTGCTTTCATTGAACCATGAGTCAGCGACTAAAACTGTCACTGAAGACGACATAATAATGCTCCCATGCAAGTGTGTGTGTAGAGAGAGACAAGGCTCTTCTTTGTTCCAGTAGCAGCATGTGTCCCCTTTTGTTGTTATTATATTTCTAACATGTAACATTTAATATTGGACTTTATCTGTGGTTGTGCTTTGTGTGTCTTCCCAGCTGCAGCCATGGTGTTTATGCAGGGCTACTGTGAAGCCAATTCCTCCATCTCTCGCACATGGGTGGATGAAGGCATCTCCCCCTGCTTCTACTTCACGCTGGTCCCCTCCATCCTGCTCACCATCTCCTTCTTCCTCGGCACCATCCACTGCATATTCTACCAGAAATATGGCACCGCAATGGAGCCCAAGTTCATCCCTCGCTCCCGCCTCTACGGCTTCCAGCAGGCCGTCTCCGTCCTCCTGCTCGTCCAGTTTGTGGGTGGGGTGGTGTGGCGGGCTGCCAACGGAGGAGAGCTCCCAGGGTATGTGGTGTTGTACGGCTGCTTCTCTGCGCTGGGCTGGGCCTGGGCTATAGCCCTGCTCAGGGTGGAGAGACGCCGGGCCCTGCTGATGGACCGGACCAGGGGCCACAGCGTGGCCCTGCTGCTGTTCTGGGCCGTGGCGTTCTCAGCGGAGAACTTGGCCTTCATCTCCTGGTACAGTCCGCACTGGTGGTGGGGCCTGGAGAACAATCAACAGCAGGTGAGGAGAAATCAACCCTCACATTGGACACATTTATTTGTTACCATAAATTCTAAGAATAGATAATAAAGCAGACTCGACAGTGCCTCTACTTTTACACAATTTTCAGACTGGATTGGATCAAAAAATATTGCATGTTATGTAATCTACCTCTAGTTATCTTTCAGTTAATTGTGTTGTTTTATATTCTGGGTTTTTTGGGGTTAATAGGCCCCTAGGTTACTGTTATGTATTTATGAGACACACCTTCGACTTGTTTAAAGCTGTGCAGCCTGTTCAGCCTCTTGTTCCCAGTGTAACAAAGTATCCACTTAGTCAACAAAGACTAAGTGCAAACAATCTTTAATGCCAATGTTAGTGAGGGCAAGACTAGAGCCTCATTTTGAGTTTTGCTGAGTCATTGCTCAATCTGCCTATCAGGTCCCAGGAGAGTCACTGTTAACCAAACAAATCCTAAAACACAGTCTTGCCCCTCCCACTCAGTACGTAACTTCCTGCTTAAGCATGACTTGACTTTTTTGTTATTTGTATTGTTGTTTCTGTTTATTCTGAGCTTTTATTCAATTTGAAAGCTTATTAAATCCGAACAAAAAATTTAAAAAAACAGTCTAGAATAAAATGTGATACTTTATAATAACTACACACAATATAGCATTAGTAAAGCATGAGTAAACACTTAATTCATCTTTTTTAAAGCATTGTTCGAATATGAACACTCATTTGTAACTCATGAGTATGCAATGCATTAACACTGTTATACATGTTTTATTCTTGAATAATAAGCTTCACTATTATGTGTTTCATGATTGTGTATTATAAATGATGGATTCCCCATTTGTAAATTAGATAATATATATTGCAAACCATTTAAGTAATTTATATTGCAAACCATTTTTTAAGGACTTAGATGATGTACTAATGGTTATAAAGCACTAATGTGTTTTATAAACGTGTTTTCATACTGCAATTCATAATTAATTCAGGTAGTTCCTCTCCGTTGAGTATTTTGTGTGACCTAAAGTGAGGACTATCTATGCCTGAGAATCTAAAGTGAGGACTATCTATGCTTTACAACGCACAGCTAGCCAGTTTGTCATGACGAGAGGTCCTGAGACAGCAGGCGCCACCTCAGTTTGAAGTAGAGAAATGTTACTTACTCAAAGGCTTGGTCATTGTATTGTAAATGATGCATCTAACTCAGTCATCATTTTCATAATTTTCTCATACAAATGCCCATTATGAGCATAAATGCTGATCAACTGGTATCCATATTGATCTTTTTTGTTTCAATGAATCCCTTCAGGTGCAGTTCGCCCTGTGGCTGATGCGCTACGTTGGCACCGGGCTGCTCTTCTTCATCGGTCTCAAAGCTCCCGGGTTGCCACGAAAACCGTACATGCTGCTGATAAATGAAGACGAGCGGGACGTGGAGAACAGCAGACAGGTGAGAGTTTCCCTGTGACGCTGCTATTTGGCAACAATATATTTTTTAAATGTCCCGTCTCAGACATGACGAAACGCTGCTTTCAGTGTTTCATGTATTTCTCTCTCAGAGCCTTTTGGGCGGGACAGAAGAGAACCAGTCCACCTGGCAGGGTTTCAGGAAGAAAGTGGGTGTGCTCCTTCCCTACATGTGGCCCCGGGGCAACATCTTCCTCCAGCTTCTCGTCCTCTTCTGTTTGGGGCTGCTGGGAGTCGAGAGAGCAATCAACGTCTTTGTGCCCATTTACTACAAGAATATTGGTGAGGCGCATATCTTTTTACTGAACCCCACAGACTCGAACATTTGTTTATTTCCGAGCTGCTTCTCACGTTAAATGGGCCGTTTCGGCGAGCTCAGTAACAAACTGGTAGTGTTTTACCAGAGCCAACATGAAAACATGACAAAAAAATGTTCAATATTCACCCAGCGGCTTTGCAGCCGATGTGTGATGGGATAAAATTGAGACAGACTTCTGATAGCTAAGGCTCCAGAGGGCCAGAGAGAAGAATATCAGATACCCTGCTATCAGAGGACACCGTTGTCCCACTGATCGTCTTGTTTATCGACCTCATCTTCAAGTCAAAAACCTGACCTTTTTTTGCTCTTCTACCTTAATGTCTTTGTCCCTCTCTCAGTGAATGAGCTGACTGATGGCAGCAGCTGGCGCACTCTGTCAACAACAGTGTGCATTTATGTCCTGCTCAAGTTCATGCAGGGCGGCGGTGCAGGTAGGACCAAGACTGACCAAAGGCTCAACAAGCCAAACTGCGCCTTGATTTCATGTCTCCGCTCACACTTCACGTGACATCTCAATCTGTCCCTTCCATCATCACCTTCCCCTTCTTCCCAGGTGCGTCTGGTTTCATCAGTAACCTGCGCTCTTTCTTGTGGATCCGGGTGCAGCAGTTCACCAACCGCGTGGTTCAAGTGCGTCTGTTCAGCCACCTGCACTCGCTCTCCCTGCGCTGGCACCTGGGCCGCAAAACCGGCGATGTGCTGAGGAGCATTGACCGCGGCACCTCGTCCATTAACAGCCTGCTCAGGTAAGACGGCCTTGAACCTTGAAATTGTATCCTAGCATTTAGATTCCAAGTGAAAATTAACTCATCTGTCCCTTTGTTTTCCCACAGCTACATAGTGTTCAGCATCATCCCAACCATGGCTGACATTGCCATCTCTATCATCTACTTTGTCACCTACTTCAACGCCTGGTTCGGCCTCATCGTCTTTGTCTGCATGGCGCTGTACCTCAGTGAGTAGTGCACGTTGAAGCGTAGCGATCCAACATCATATATCCATTAATAACAATATTTAGGAACGTGGCAGGTTTGGTTGAACATATCACCTGAAAGATTTCTGATTTCCTGATAATCTTTTCCCACAGCTCTGACCATCATCATCACCGAATGGAGAACCAAGTACAGACGAGAGATGAATCAGCAGGACAACAATGCCAAGTCCAAGGCTGTGGACTCCTTGTTGAACTTTGAGACGGTACATTGAGCATTTTGTTGTCAGTCTAGATTCTGTCTCAGAGAGATGTTTTTATTATTTCAAGATGTTAAACTTGGTTCCGCTTGTTTTTTTTTTTTTTATTCTGTTCAACAGGTGAAGTACTACAATGCAGAGAACTATGAGGTCGGGCGTTTCGAGGACTTCATCTTAAAATATCAGGCAAGTCAGACAAGTTTCCATCTGGACATTAGTCATTCCTGTGTCTAGTTATTACTGCTTTTGAGATTTGCTGTCAGCGTCAATATTCTGCGTGAGAGCAAATCAGTAAGTTGTCCCCAGCAAGAACACACACATGTGAATTAGAGTCTAAAGTCGTTATGTGTGTCTAAATTAATGTCCTGCAAATCAGTTGTTAGTAGTCAACATTTGCCCAGCGCCTACACTACAGGCACGCATTTGATGGAGCCCCTCTCCTCCTGTTTTTAGGTGTCGGAGTGGAAGACCCAGGCGTCCCTGGCTTTCCTCAACCAAACGCAGAACGTCATCATCGGATCGGGCCTGCTGGCCGGCTCCCTGCTCTGTGCCTACTTTGTGACCGAAGGAAAGTTCAAGGTACTGACCTTTGCAACATGATAATTTTACATCAAATGTATTGCGCAATTTACTGGTCAGAAGTCAGTTTGACTGAAAGAATCCTCTTATCTCAGGTTGGAGATTTTGTTCTTTTTGGTACCTACATCATCCAATTGTACACCCCCCTCAACTGGTTTGGTACCTACTACAGGTAGGAAGATACTGCATTGTGATTGGCGTCAGCACATTAAAGATCTGTTGGATTTTGTAGAATTGTAATCTGCTCTCTCGGGCCTTTCTTCCAGTTGATTTTTGCCAACGTTCGTCTCTATTTTCTTTGCAGAATGATCCAGAATTCTTTCATTGACATGGAAAGCATGTTCAAACTTTTCGAAGAGGACGAAGAGGTACTTCTGAAGCCGATTGCTCTGCGTTTCCACTCTCAGCTTTTTGTTTTATGATCGAAAATTTGAATATGTCCTGTTTGTATTCTCTCGTGCAGGTGAAAGATGAAGTAAATGCTGGGAGTCTTCAGTACAAACGGGGAACAGTGGAGTTTGAGAACGTTTACTTCAGCTACGTTAATGGGTCGGTTCACCTGTGATGTGACAGCCTGGTTAGAACTGATTATACATTTAGAAAATTCATTTCTGACATTTCTTTCCTTGTTTTCTAGCAAGGAGATTCTCACAGATGTTTCCTTCACTGTACCTTCAGGACAGACATGTGCCCTGGTAGGGAACAACTTCCATTCAAGTCACCAGCACAGTCAGACTGCCCATATCCTGTCACGACTGTACAACTGTAAGTTCCTCTTCATCTCCCCAGGTGGGACCATCAGGTTCTGGGAAGAGCACCATCATACGACTCCTCTTCCGTTTCTATGATGTTCAGGGAGGCTCCATCAGCATCGACGGGCAGGATATATCAAAGGTAAATATTTGGTACCATAACTATGGCATAATTGAGCATACAGTGATTAAAAACACAGCAAAGGCACATAATCAAAAAAGTGTACTGGATGTAAAACTACATGGATCCAATCCAAGTTCTGCCAATGCCTCTGTGATGCATTCATTTAAATACATTTAAGATTGTGAGCTTTACAGTTCAAGCAAATATTAGTGACATAATTATGTCTACTTTTTCATGTGCAGAAGTCATTTAACTATCACTAGCATAAATTAACTGCTTGTGCTTTTACTTATTTTAACAGCGACAAATCAAGTTACAGTGTCTTTAAAATAGGTGTGTGTGTTTGTGTGTGAACAGACAAGTCATTGCTTTGTCTTCGTCGTCTTTCCCCAGGTGAAACAGAGATCTCTGCGCGCGCACATCGGCGTGGTTCCCCAGGATACTGTGCTTTTCAACGACACCATCCGGGATAACGTCCGCTACGGCCGCATCACCGCTAGCGACCAGGAGGTGGAGGAGGCTGCTGTGGCTGCTGACATACATGATAAAATCATGACCTTCCCCGAAGGTGACCGAGAGATTAGCCCTCCTACATCAAGTGCAGACGTTCAAAGTAATGTGAGGGATGTGAATCCCCCAGGAGTTGGTTTCACCACCTGCCTGTATTTGCTTCCGGCAGGTTACGATACGCAGGTGGGGGAAAGAGGTCTGAAGCTTAGTGGAGGGGAAAAACAAAGGGTGGCTATCGCCAGAACTATCCTCAAAGCGCCACAGATCATCCTACTCGATGAGGTGAGATCATAAAAAGGAGCAGCGATACCTAAGTGGACCAGCAGAGCGGAGACAGAAACCGCCTCGTTGTTACTTGATGTGTTACTTTGAGCGGCTATGTTCTTGCTGTTGTTTTCTGTTGTCACAAATAAAGTCTCTCTGCAGGCCACATCTGCTCTCGACACACAGACAGAACGCAACATCCAGGCCTCTTTGGCCAAAATCTGTATCAACCGTACAACAGTTGTTGTCGCTCACAGGTGAGAGATCCATGCGCTGGAGGGGTATTTCTTCTGTTTCAGTTGTTTTATCTAAAGAGGGGCGTGAATCTCTTTTTCTCTATAAAAAGGTTGTCCACCATCATCGGAGCAGACCAGATTCTGGTGATCAGTGACGGCCGTATCGCCGAGCGAGGACGGTGAGTGTGATTCGTTGTTCTGAAAGTCATACTGACGATCCCCCTTCTTCCCTGAGCTCCATGTAACTCGCTTTTTCTCTCTATCTAAGACACGAGGACTTGCTCGTCAAGGGAGGCTTGTACGCGGACATGTGGCTGAGGCAGCAGCAGGCCCAGGACTCCGATTCCTCGTCAGACACAGAAGCCAAAGATCTCAAGTCTGAGAAACTGCAGCCGCCGTCCACCTCCTCAGGCCACCACAGCCACTGAATGTATTTATTAGTTTTTTGTTAGGGTTGATTTAGAGAACTCTATTTGTTGTTTTTTTACTGAAACTGAATGTGCAACAGCAAGTCATGGAGAAAAGGGAAGGTGCCTTAACCCAGCTGAGGAGGCACAAACGATGTGGTCGAGTCCAAATGTACCATAAGACCTTAGTTTTTTAAGTATTTGTTTTAATTATGGCTGCTTATATGTAGGGGCGGGGCAAAAAGATCAAATTATTACCACATCATAAAAAAAATTTGTGTGTGCATGTCTTTATACGGGGGACACCCTGAGTGTTTACATTTTTGTATTTGTTATGAGAATATTATGATTTTTTTTAAAGCACTCTTATTAATCAATGACCCGATGTTGTTAAAAGGTGCAATGGGGGGTCTTGCTAAAAGTAAGGGAATTAAAAACACTCAGGGGCGAACGACTCTGTTGTCCACGATATTGTTTCATCTGAAAATGTCAGTTTTTATTCCGCCGTGTTTTTTTAGTTCTACTGTTATTTAAATTATACAATTAGTTCTGAAAATACTTGTATTTTTATAGTGTAAGCATCTTTAGAACTGCACGGAGGTAAAGCAGAGTGTGTTCTTTGTCTGCCTGTTTTTGGCAGATATTCTTCCATGAAAAAGATGTACCATCAATCTAATAACACCAAAAAAATATAGCATATACAATCATATGCTCAATTTCTGAATAGGAATTTGTAATCATCTTTTACTTCTGAAATTAAGCAGTTTTCTTTTCCATGTGACGGTCTGTGAATCAGTATTAAAAAAAATTCTCATCTCTTAAAATGTTGTGATGGATCTAAAATCTTGCCAGCAGACAGAATGCGCTTTTTTTGGGGCCATGATCACTGAAGAAAAAATATTACAGTCCTAACTCGAGGTCAAAAGATGTACCTCGTTGGAATGTTGTGATTGTTGTTGAACTCGAAGAACGTTTCGGAGTTAAAGATGTTTTTTTTTTTCATCTGTGTCTCCTGAAGTGTTTCCTCTGAGGCTTCAAATAAAAGTGCTGGATAAAAAAACAAAGTATCATTTATTAATCCACTTAGGGAAATTGGTCTCTGCATTTAAGCCCTCCTTAGTCATTAAGAAGAAGTGTGCTGCCTTAAGGCACCCGGGGAGCAATATCTTGCTCAAAGGACACGTCGACATGCAAACCATGGGGAGACCACGCTCCCCACGATCTACAGCCGGTCCCAAAGCAGGAATTCATGAAAACACAAGCTGAATTTCCAGTATATTTAGCCTTCCATCATAACATCAGGTTTTACGGCAACGTTGTGGTTGTTTGTGAACCTTCTTCAGGCCAAACCTGAACCATAACCAAACTAAACTCAATCATTTCATTATATCAACCAAATCTTTTCGCGATTTTTAACAAAAACTAATAGGGGAAAGTGTTTAGGGTGGCATCCTTGAGGAACAGATAAAATAAGGCAAAATGAAATAATCAAGGAATACAGTTGCTGTTTGGTTTGCTGTGATTGCAGACAATCTCACCTGTCATGCTGTAGTCTTATTAAAGGACCAGCTGATATACAATCAAGTAAAGGCTTCAATATGTAATTCAATAAGTATTTCTATATCTGAGTTGTGGTCCCCAGTTTCCTGTCACGAAAACTTTAAGAGGGATGAAATTTGTTGACCATACTTTAATTGTTGTAAGTTATTTTGTGATTTGTAGATGTTCTGCATGCGCGTAGGCCTGCTGCGCATATGGTTGTGCAACAGCAGATCACGGAGAAAAGGGAAGGTGCCTTAACCTATTGAAGGTTTTTGTGCATGGTTTCTAAAAGGTTAACCCAACTGAGGAGGCACAAACGATGTGGTCGAGTCCAAATGTACCACAAGACCTTATTTTTTTTATGGGTATTTGTTGTGATTATGGCTATGGTCTATATGTAGGGTTGGGGGAGAAAGATTTTTTTTTTCAAACATTTGTGTGTTCATGTCTTTATCTGGGTTACACCCTGAGTATATTAGGCTTGAGGATATTTAGATTTTTTTAAAGCACTCTATCCTCCTTTTTAGTGTTGCCTTTATTTTTCATTTTCATCGTTGACCATTATTAGTTCATGTTTTAAGCATTAAATTAATAATCGATGACCTGACATTGTTAAAAGGGCCAATGGGGGGACTATAAGGAAATAAGGGAATTAAAAACACTCTGGGGCTAACAACTCTGTTTCATATGAAAATGTAAGATTTTATTCTGTCGTGTTTTTTGAGTTCTACTGTTATTTAAATTATACAATTAGTTCTGAAAATACTTGTATTTTTTATGGTGTAAGCGTCTTTATAACTGCACTGAGGTAAAGCAGGGTGTGTTCTTTGTCTGCCTGTCTTTGGCAGATATTCTGCCATGAAAAAGATGTACCATCAATCTAATAACACTAAAATATGTAGTATTTACAAATATATGCACAATTTCTGAATAGGAAAGTGTAATCTTTTGATTTGTAAAGGGAGGTCAACCTAAATATGCGCAGCGCTGCGCAAAGGAGGCGCCACATTGACGTCCACGAACACCACAACACTCCCACAATCCACCGCGGTCATCGTTTCCACACTTGGATCTTGTACTGAAAGTGCCTAACAGGTGAGTAGCGTCACTGAGTTTTAAAACAAATGCTGTTAAACGTGTAACTGTGTCCTATTCGTCACAACTGTTCATACGGCTGAATACGTTATCCTTGGCTTTAGTGAGTGTTACGTTAGCGTGAATTCTCGAAGCACAATAGAGGACAAGTTGCTAAAGCTATCTTAGCTTGTTAACAGGTGCTAAGCATTCAAGCTAGTGAAGTGAAGTGTTACTAAAGCAAACAACACTCAGCCTTACTTAGCAGCAAGAAGGACTTTGCACGATGGTGTTGTGCCTCAATAGTTGTATACGTAGTATTAGTAACAATACGACGTGGCACCTGTTAAGTGTGTAATTTTAGCCAATTCAAAGTCGATCAACTGTAGCTTAGCTAACTAGCTAGGTACTTTAGCAATGCTAGCTAACGTTAATTTGCTCCAGGTAACCATCAGCTTGTCCCTCTGTGCTACGTCACAAGTTTAATAGATGAATGAGTCCTCCAAGAATGAATTTCTGTGCACATCTTGTCGTAGACTCACATGAAATGTCCATAATTTAAAAATAGAGATTTGGAAATATCAAAAAGTACACCAAATATACATGTGCAGCTCGACTAAGAAGAAAACATGTGTGCGTTTTCTTGGTGTTACATTTATATTAAATTACATTTGATTTGTTTCTCAAAACATATACTTTTGTTAATAATGTACTAAAACATTCTTTTCATTGAGTTATTTGTAAGAAAAAAAAATGTAAAAGGAGGTTAAATAAAATGTGTTGTCTACATGGTATCATTTAAATCCAGTGTAATAAAATGTAGAGTGACTTTAAAACAGCTCAATTATTTAATTATTTTTAACAAATTATCAACTAAAGCATCATATATGTGGATATATATTCTTTCTTTTTATTCTTAAGTTTTGTTGTATTAATACGTCTAGATCGAGCTCGTTGCTTCATATTGCTGTTTAGATTTAAAATGAAATTTCAAGTATTTGTATTGTTGTACAGCTGGAATGTCATTTCAAAACTTGGTGATTAACTAACTGTTCTCTTTTTGTTTTTCAGAGCCCGAGGAAGCGGCAAATCCGGATGTGACATGTAGATCTACATGTCACATGTAGATCTACATGTCACATGTAGATCTACATGTCACATGTAGATCTACATGTCACATGTAGATCTACATGTCACATGTAGATCTACATGTGACATATGTTGTATGTAATAAAAAGAGGGAACCCAGTTACTGTGTTTTTTTATGGGTCGCGCAATCAAAACTCATAACCCTCTCCGTATCTTTCTCTGGAAACCGGGGAGGAGGCTCATGCCTCTGACTCCCTTCGCGGATCATGATGGGGTTCACATCTGAGGCGCGAACCTGGGACCATGCGCTTGACCCAACAGGAGCTTTGCTACTGCGCCACCACTTCCCGTGGACTTGATTAAGTTCTCTGCGTGTATTTGTCTTCTTCATTTGGGTGTTGGACCTAAAAGTACTGATCTGCATAAGAATTGAACCCATAACCTCCAGTCTGCAACACCATCGTCTATCTCATCACACTATCAGCTCTGACCCTTGTGTCTGTTTTTCGCTATATTTGACTTCTTTATTTTGGTATTGGACCCGAAAGTACTGACCTACATAAGAATTGAACCTACAACCTTCAGTCTGCAACAGGGTTGTCTATCACATCATGCTATCAGCTCTGACCATTGTGTCTGTTTTTTTGGCATCTTTTACTTTAATCTAGAGTATTTTTACTTTTGGTACTTTAAATTGTACATTTTGGTGATAGTTATGCATTTTTACTTTTGGTTGGACTTCTATATTTCTACCGTAGTATTACTGGTTGTATTTCTGTAAAAGTTATAACAACCTTTTCCACCACTGGTGGCTTGTGGAGTTTTATTCTGTAGAAATCGTTTTGTTGATTGGGTTTTGTATCATTAACCTGATTCTGCACACTAATGGAAAAAGAGATCATGATAGAGGAGTTTAAGTGTTCATGGAGATTACGTTGTGAGTGTACTTTATTTTTTCATCATCTTTATTGTAACCGCAATAATAATTGCCAGCAGGTTTTTGAATAAAAATTTTTTATTACATATGCGTACATCATTCAAATGAAACTCTGAACAACCCATTCACACACTGTTTGAAAACAGACACTCCAGTTTAATAAACAGTGACATAAATAGAAAGAAAGAAGTAAGGAAAGTTCTTCACAAAAAAGTGTGATCCATAGATAAATATGACAAATTTAAAATATATGTGTGTGTATTTATTTGACTTGAAATGTCCTCAAGGATATGTAATCTGATGTGACCCTCTCACTATATTGTTTCAGGGAACTAAACGTCTGGTATCATTGAAGGATTCAAGATTCAAGAAGTTTTTACTGTCATATGCACAGAAAACACTGGTGGCAGTTATTCATTATTTAGTTAATTATACAATGAAAATTTTATTTTGCTTGGTCCTCACAACACAATTACAATAAACTTAAGGTAAAAAAATATGGCACAAAATATAAAAGATAACAGTTTTGCACAATAATATAAAAGTATTGCTATGATAAATATGATAATGGTATTGCTATGATAGATATGATAATAGTATTACTCTGATACATATGATCAAATATGATAACAGTATTGCTCATTGTAACTTTATACACCATGCATTGCTACAACATTGCAATTTGTGGAAAGGTTCCGGTGTTGATGGTATTTCGGGAGGACACTCTTGAGGGTGTGATGGTTGACATGGCCGGCTGCAGCAAACAGCGTCCTGGTGTCCAGTCTCTTGCACCACCTCTTGTTCAAGTAGACACAGACGCCGCCGCCTCTCGTCTTTTCCGAGGCCGCTGTGAATCAGAAACAGAGTCAATTTATATAACCATGTAACTTTGCACATACATGGAATTTGATGCCGGTTCACTTTGCCCCTTGTACTTGTATACAATATGTCGTGGGGACAGGGATGGTCATGGAGCGCTTGAAGCAAGAGGGGACTTCACACAGCTCCACACAGGTTAAAGATCAGCGTGAAGATGGGGGCCAGCTGTTCAGCTCAGACTTTCAGGCAGACTTTTTGGGCCCGAAGCCTTCCTGATCTTCTGTTTGTGAAAGAGCCCACTCACATCCTCTTCACAGATCCTCGGTACCGGTAGACAGAGTAGACACAGTGTGTTGCAAGCTAGTAGAGTCGGAAATGCTGTCTGAAAGCCATGTTTCTGTGAAAATAGGAGCACAGCAAACTCTCTCTCGGTTGTAATCTTAGTTCTCAGCTCATCCACCTTGTTTTCGAGAAAGCGGACATTAGCTAACAACCTTGTAGCAATGCATAAGTAGTGGTGGTCGAGTAGTCCTCGCCTTTAGCCTAGCATGTAGCCCCCCTCTCTTGACAAGACGCCGTCCTTTCTTGGGTTTTTGATGTTACTTTTGACATAAACTACATCCCGTCCTTTATTTTCCGGTGCAGCAGGTGGCGGTAGAGACCTCGGTACTGCAACCCGCCAGAGACGCAGAAGAAGATGCTGCAGGTGCTCAGAGTCTCCACTAGATGGCGGCAATGTGTCACTGATGAAGTGAGTCAGGTCAGGGCGTGTTGCCATCTGAATATATACAATTCGGTTTAAGAACTTACACATATATATTTATTAAATAACTATTTTTAAACGATTTTTTAATGGATGCTCATTTTAAATATATATATTTTTTAATCTCACATACCCTGATCCCGCCCGACACCTGCTATTATTATTGGTTGCATTGCAATTAGTAATGCCACAACCATTACTGCTTTTAATAGTTTTTTAATCTCGGGAGGGTTGAATGTGATGAGCATTAAAATACCTAACGCTTGATTATACAATGACTTTTCAAGGTCAATTTTCTGTCATAAGCAAAATATACTAATATTACTCATATCATAATATACTAATGTGACAGGAAAATACAGCAAGTGTTTTTCTGCATAAGAAATTCACAAGGACATCACATGTTTCGTAGCTTTAATGAACAACCACAGTTACAGTTGAATGTTACAATAAACAATTAGTTACACCATTATTAGTACTGGCAAAATGGAAAAAGAGGATTTTCATTGTATTAGTGTCACTGCCTATCGAGCGCTGTGATATCTTCAGCACTTCCAGAACAAACGATCTTGGAGAAAAGTAGGATGCTTTCCAAAACATGCTTCCTGATCCTTTGGAGTAAATAACAAGCCTTATTGAGAACAAAAAAATATTCCCTCTTGACTTTATATTGTATGTCAAAGGGGTGTTGTTATGAAATCAACTCTAACTGATGTGTCAAATTAAACATTACCAAGCAGAAAAATCAGTCAGCCTTCGGTCATGTAACAGCAAGACAAAGCTCCCAGGACAGAAACACAACTATGTACACAAACTAAACACGAGGAAACATGCAGAAACCAAAACAAATCAAAACATGCATAACAGTTAAGCTGAACATAGTTCAGAGTATTGGATGTGTCATAAGCACAATGCCATGAAGAGGCATTACTTTGGGCCCACGCTCAGGGGCCACACTGACACACGGTGCCAGGAGGCCGGAGAGAAGGCGCTTCTTCACTACACACAGAGGTTCTCTCTCATCAACGCCACGCGTTATTGTACAATTAACCATTATTTGAACAATTTGATTCGTTGGACGGGAGAGAAACCAGTTGGCTTCATGCAGCTGGCTTGTGATGAACTGTGTGACGAGCTCACTCTGTCCACTTTAAGTCCTCGGCGGCCACTTTGAACTTGCGTCACACTTTGGTCGGGCTCTACCTGAAGAACGACTCATAGATACTAGCATTCTGGATATATATCGTGCTACTAATAGAAATACAAACTATGTGGGTATTTCCTCCTTAAGACTATCCCAGCATGCAATAGGCCACAGGCAAGTTACACACGGGACACGACAGCATGACCCTATAAGTGCTTAGGTAGCTTCCTGCGTGTGAACTAAAAACTTTTTTTTCATTTATATGTTCTCTTTTTTTGTGCAAGGTAATGCATTGTGGCCAAATCTTTTTCCTTAAAATATCAAAACAGAAACTTCCCACATTTGTCTGGAAAGAAGTGAGCATCTTAGCCATTTCAGTAGTAGAAAACCTCTTCTCGTAAGAGGCAAAAAACGTCTTTATACATTTATCCAAATACTCCAGGTAGAGCTTCGGTAGAGTGTTACAGACTTTCAAAATGGCCACCATGATTTATGGGACTGACCCAAATATAAAACTTATGAAACATGGTCGGGGTCTGTCCACTCAATTCATGATTCAACAAAAATAATAGATTAGCTATTGATAAAATGTCAATTCTCTATTATTTAAGTACATCCACTTCCTGACTTCATAAAAAAGGTCAAAAAACAAGCAACTGACCCCCAACCTCACCACGAAAGAAACAGACTGGTTCCCTTCTGTTTCCAAACGGGCATTTAACCAGGAAACCAAAGCATATTTCTTACAGGATTTAATTGGAGCTTTAGTAGCAAATAAGCCAGCTTCAAACCCAAAAGCGAAAATAAAGGAGCTGTGATACCTAAACATAGTAGGCAGCCCACTCCTTTTGTTTCTCAACATATTTTAAATAACTGTCTCAAAGCAATTTCCGCAAGATTCAAAGTTGGAACATCTCCTTTGAAACATAACTGTTGTCAATGCATTTAATCATATAGCAATACATCAAGAGTGTTTGATGGATACGGAGCAACAAGTCCATGTACTGTATATAACATCAGCGACTTAGTTAATGATACAATTTGTATCAAACGGGGGTTTTCTCTGTCTAGCGTGGATTCAGCTGGGACCTGCCACAGACAACCGGAGACGCTGTTCGCCAAAAGCACAGCTGAGAAGTTTGTTAAATATATTTACAATACGTACATTTCTGATTTACTGATCCAGATGTTCTCCGTCTGTAGCAGATACCAGAGCTGACCCGAAACAAAACGGCCAGAGACAGAGAGAGAGGGAGAGAGTGAGAGAGAAAGAAAGAAAGAGAGAGAGAGAGAAAGAGAGAGATGTCCCTTACTAAAACTAAGGTACACACGACAGGGTCACCTATCTCTAAAGCTACAACTCTGACCAAAATACTGACCTCATTTAAAATAAGACGAGCGTCTTTCAGACGCCCGTTTTAACAAACATGGAAAAGGCCCCACATATGGCCTCACGACACACACAAAGAGATTCAGATAATACACATTTTGTGTGGCCAAAGAGTAGTTTTGACACCGTCATGTGACGATGGAGTTCTCGATGTGGGTTTGCCACATAACAAATTAAGAAAACCCATCAGAGAAAAACCTGTGACATTATTCTTTATAGTTAAGAAGTAAAAAATCCCGTCCATCTGGCCCATTACACATGAAAAGAAAATATTTTCAAATACTGTTTGACTTAGTTCTGAACAGTATACAATGTGAGTGCACATTATGTCAGACTCCAGTCTTAAAGGTGGTGTAAATCCCTCTATAATCCTTCATATCAGTTGTTTGTGGATGAAAGTGGTCTTACTCACGAGGTTATGACTTGCCTGTAAAACAAAAAGGAACAAGTCCTGCATGTGAAAGACACATATAATAAGATCACTCGCACAGAGGACTGGCTCTCCCGACACTTCTTAAAGGTTGAGTTGTCGCTGTGTTGTGACCACAGCAGTGTTTAAGATTACACCATGCAAATCAAACGTGCTTTCAAGTTTTGCAAAGGCAAATTCCAGTTTGCTCTGCTAATGCAAACCACACTTTTGTTTTCCTTTTTCCACTACATGACTGCTATTGTTTTCTAAAAAGGCAGATTGAACTTCCCTCCGTTCTTTAGTACCCCGATTGAGCTTTCTCCACAAGTATAGCAGCTGCCAGCTGCTGGGGGTCTGTGATATGGGGGCTCCTGGCCATCACCCGGCTCACCAGCTCCGAGGGGAAGATGTTACACAGGTTGACGTACACTTTCTCCCTCATGTCTCCGTAGCGGCCGTGCGCGGGGGATTCTGAGTGCTGCGGCATGTAGGAGGGAGGAGCGTGGGAGGTCATCGCGAGGTGAGCGCCGTGAGACGGGTATGGCGGGAGAGGAGTGCTGGACGGGTGAGGCGGGTGAGGAGAGTGGGCCTGGGGCGGCGGGTGGTTCAAGTAGTGTGTCGGGGACGGGTGGAGAGCTGGGTGGGAGGAGTGGTGCTGGCCGTAGCCGTCCTGTGCCCAGGGAGGGGCGTGCCAGGATGCCTGCCGCGTGTCCGGCAGACTCTGATAGGCCGACGGCGGCAACAGAGGCTGTCGGTAGTACGCGTCCCAGCTGGGCAGCGCTTTTGTCCGGTGGTGATGGTGCGACGTGGACAGGTGTTCGTACAGATGCGAGTCGGACACGCTCTCTCCTCGCGTCGGGGCCAGGCAGCGGCCCAGAGGGGAGCCGGGGGGGTGAGGGTTGGACTGGGGCAGAGAGTGGTAGTCGCCCGGGCAGCTGGAGCGAGCCGTCAGGGGCTGGTGCTGGAGATGTGGGGGCAACGGGTAGAGAGGGCGCTTCGGAGGAGCCTCCGGCGGAGGCTGATCGTGAGCGCAGTTCTGGCCGCGTGCCACGCCCAGGTGGTAGCTGTGTACTCCCGCGTTCGACGCGTGGGAGTGCTGCATGCTCGAGTAATCGGCAGGGTGAAGGCCACATAGGTCGTGGTTCGCCGCGGCATGGTGGGGATACAGCCGGCTGTGGGGATTAGCAAAATGGACGCCGTCATCCAGCATTGTCTCCGCGGGGCAGCCGGGACACGGCCTCTCGCTGTACGAGTCGCAGCTGCTGCCGCAACTCACGCTGCTCTCGCTGCCGCATTCGGAGCCCGCCGAGCCCATGGAGCCGAGCCGCAGGTCCGTGTCGTTGGGGAAGCGGCAGTCCGGGCTCCGCCTGGACGAGAGGCTCAGGCCCGAGTAAGCGCGCGTTACCGAGTAGTAGCTCAAGTCTGGAGACTCACAGTGAGGGTAAAGGTCGTGGCTCTGGGCTGGGAGACTATGGGGAGTCACCGCTCTGGATTGCTGGTCCTGGGGAAGGCTGAAACTGGACGGGGGGCCTCCCGGGGCCGAGGACATGCTCACACCCCCACTGCTACTGCTGCTGCTGCTGCTGCCACCCATGATGTTCTTCTGGCTTTCCGCCCTCCCCTTTGCCAGCTTCTCCTCCGCGTCGCTGTACGACAGAGCTCGGATGCTGGGGTCCGACTGCCTTTTCTGGGCGCCTTTTTTGGCCTCGATGCTGCCAGCTGGCACACTGTGGCTCTTCACCAAGCCAGTGTCCCCCTGGTTCTTTGTGGTGACACAAGTCTTGGCACTGGCACGCAGCTCATCAGCCACAGCACGCTGAGGCTGAGCACCTCTTTCTGGGTGGTAGTACTTACACTTGTGGCCGTAAGTGCACTTCTTTCCTGGTGGCAAAAGGTCTCAGTTTCATTACATGGAGTCAATTTGTAACCTGCAGTCCATACAGACAAGACGTTATGATGCAATGAATTCATTTTGGTGCATTTTGTACATGTCTGAGCTCTCACCATATGGGCAGGGCTGTTTCTTCTGCTCTGGCATGATGGGTCTTTTCCTCAGGAAGTTGTCCAAACTGGGGCCGTGACGACCGAGAGGGTCATCTGGGGGCATGAACCTGAGAGACCGGAAGAAAGGATTAGAAAGGACAAGTTGTATGACTTTTAGGGCTCGTCCTACAGGGTTTTTAAAAATGGGAGCACATCCTGTAGGTTACACCTCTCAAAAATTGTCATTTTAACAGTGTCTGTCCCTCACTCACTTGTCATTGACAAAGGAATACATGAGCAGCCGCTCGTCGATGAACTTCTTCCACTCGGGCTTCTCATTGGCCAGGTCTCGGTAGTTATCGTTGGAGACGATGATGCCGTCTGACTCATAGGCCAGTTTGACGATGAAGCGGTCGTCATAGCAAACCACTCGCCGACCTTGGACGCGCCGCGAAGGAGTGAAGACCAGGATCTTTTCCTTCTCGAGGCGACGCAGGATCTCCTGGTCTGTGGAGGAAGGGGAGTTATCTTAAAGTAGAATAATTGAACAACTCCCATCAAAAGCATATGTGTGTGTGTGTGTGTGTGTGTGTGTGTGTGTGTGTGTGTGTGTGTGTGTGTTAGTTTTGCACTGACCCGTTATCGGGGCGTCGGGGCGCGACTGCTCTTTCCTCCAAGCCGGCACAAACACAGTGATGTCATGATGGCCGCGCTCAAGGAACCAATCCACGGCCAGCTGGATGCCCTGGCAGGAAAACACTTCTTTGTTGCCGTGGCTACAGGACATAGAAGCGGCAGGAGGTTAGCGCTAATTAACATTTGGGCACTTAATGAAGGTTATTCAGCACACTTTCTGTGTGTCCAACGATGTGTCTCCATTAAAAACGGCCTCTGCAGTCGGCTCACCTCATGGCTACGTTACTGCCGTCCAGCACAACCGGCCGCAGGTTGTCCTGGTCGCTCAGAGCGTCTGGCGGACACGGCGAGTCCGACCTCTGGCTCTCCAGCAAATCAGAGCACCCGCAAGAGGAAGAGGAGGACGAGGAAGACGAGGTAGAAGCTAATGATCCGGCCGGCTGCTCGCTGTCCGACTTGGTGCCCAGCTTGACCAGCTCTCCCAGTATGTCGTTGATGAGGGTGTCGGGGCCCAGCTTGGACAGCACCAGTCGCACCGTCTCCTCCGAGTAGCCCAGCTTCAGGGCAAACTCCAGCTTCGCCTGGTACTCCTTGCCGCCGGCCTCGGGCACCGGCTCTGCTGCGGAGGGATTGGAAGGAGGCTCTGGCGGGTGCGTGCATGGCGAGCCGGGTGGGGACTCGCGTTCAAGCTCTGATGAGGGCTCGGACGGGGGCTCGGGAGGGCCCTCGGTGCCTAAGTCCACACATTGGGTGCGACAAAGCGGCTGGTGGGCGTTCTTACTCGGAGTTAACCCGCCCTCTCCATCTGGGTCGGTACCGGCAGCGAGGGTGGCGCTGGAAGGCGGCGGCGGAGGCTTGCAGTCCACATCAGACTCGGCGTTTTCCTCCGCCACAGCAGGAGGAGGGGAATCAGCGGCGGTGCTGCTGCTGCTGCTGGAGCGCTCCCCCTGCTCCTCCATAGCAGGGGGCCCGTCAGAGCCGCCAGCCTGCCGGTCAGACCCCGCTACGTGGAGATACTCCAAATCCAGCCCCAGGTCGAGGATGTGGCCTGCTCCTGCCTCCACATGGTCCTTCTGGCCCATGGATCTGTCACAGACATTGACTCATTGGCGCCTAAAGAAAGAGACAGACAGGAGGACGGGACGGGCGTGAGAGTGTGTCGCTTTACAACCACTTAGTAGCACTTGATCTACACTGTACTTGGCGCTTAGGATGGAGAATACTGGTGAAATAAATGCAGAGATACTGAAACTAATATTAATAACAATACAACTAGAGTAGGGCGTCTGGTACAGAGCAGCCAGCCCACTGAAATGCCGAGTGAATCATTTTAATAGGGGTAATCTGCATTTAAGCTTTCCTCACGCAAAGGCTGTGAGCTGATGTTATTTACACTGGCTCTGGCTGGTCTGCTCGGGCAGTTGGGGACGCCGCCGAGGCGCAGACTGGCTGACACAAAGAGCCGGTGGGGCCTCTCACCCTAATTAATGGACTCCCGCGTTTTTTCACCCAGTCTGGCCCCAGTGTGTTATTACAGGGCCATGCCACAGCACATTAATCTGAGGGGGAACAGAGGGTGAACTGTTTGAAAAAAAAAAAAAAAAGACAGCAAGCCGTTAGGGATGGGGCAGACGGACCCTTCCCCCTCGCATGCTACCTGGTAATTAAGGTCCATATGCTTCTTCCCACTGAGGCGGTGGAGTCACTCGTTGAAGCACAGAGGGGCTCTGAGGCCACCGAGCCAATCGACGCATTGCATCCACGCACCAAGAACATGGGATCGAGTTGGGCTCATCAGACGGGGGTCAAAGGTGTCGCATTTTGGAAAGTTAATCCGAGATCAGGGAACTGATCTGTGACGGGCCTGCTGCATTCTGACAGGAGCGAAGACGTGAAAATCACTATGTAAAAGTTTTAGGATGCGTAGTGTGGTATTCCCACAAAAAAAGCATTGCTTTTCCAGGAGGGAACAACCAGTGGAAGTTGTTCCCACGAACGTAAATGTGCAGTTGGTCGTCGCCTAAAGCGCGCCGTCACTCAAACCGACGTTATCTGGACCAACCGGATGATGGCAGGGGAAATGACTTAAAGACGGTGGGTTGGGAGGAGGAGAGTGGGGGGGGGGGTGCGCATTTTATGAAAAAGGGCTGCCTAGCAACGCGGCTGAGCTACTGTTGCTAAGCTACAGCTGCTGAAAGCATTCTCCCCTCCAAATGCCAAGACAGAGGCGTTCCACACACACACACAAAACAAAAAGATCTGCTATGGGGGGAGGGAGGGGCTTACGTGTGCCTCACTGGCAACCCAACCCGCCACCAAGGACAACAATGGACCCGCAGGAGTGATTAGGACTGGGACCTTGGCATCGAGGAATGTGGGCGTTGATGGTGTCCGCGCACACATGAACACAGACGTAGACGTCTGCCTCACAAAGTGACTCATGGTACTGCCGCAGGGAGCGGGGCTATTGGGAACCTGGATGCGAATAGGAGATCACTCAGAGCCAGCTGCATTGAAAGTCTTCAAAAGACGCCGCTTGTGAAATTATTGTGCAAGTCTGTCTACAGCAAATGACAACAAACCTCTGCAAACTTTGACTGGGATCTGTATCCGCTGTAGAGCTGGGTATCAAACTAATTAAAAAGGGTGAGGGTTTCAATGTCATTATTAAATTAAATATTTTTCCTATTAGTTATGTTCTTTGTCAAGACTGGAGGTCAAAACCATTGGAACGCTTCTTACATAAAAATGAGTTCCACGCACTGACGTGAGCAGAGTTTAAGCTCGTGGAGCCCAAGAACAGGATGAGTAAATGTTTGGGAAGAGAAAAAGTTGGATCAGTGCATCACTTTCGGTACCAAACTGTCTCAAAAGCACAAAGTATCTAAAAATGTCAGGTTTTGGCAAACTGGTTTATATATCTCTGGTCAGTAATTGTGTCTATTCTTTAATCAGATTTTCACTTGGCAAATTTACACTATTTTATTCAAAGAGCTGCTTATGTTTGATGCTCAATATTTAAGAAGTTTGCCTTCTTTGTTAAATGGAAAAATAATAATAATAATAATAATATATATATATATATATATATATATATATATATATATATATATATATATATATATATATATATATATATATATATATATATATATATATCAAAACATGGTATTATTCCTTAATGTTAGGTAAAGACAAAAGTGTTGTTTTTAATTGGCTCCTTAACTCAGGCGTCGCATCAGCTGTAGAAGTCCAGAGAGATGATCATTGCATGCAGGACTGATTCAAACATTTACACATACAAGATTACAAGATACATTCACAGCGATGCAGAACAATGAGGCGGTCAGGGGTGAAACGGTTTCGTCACACAGATCCTGACGCATCTCATCAAGTGCTGCAAAGAATGAAAACTTTCATTCGTCATCGATTAGATGGTTATTTTGCCGGTTATTTTTCTCGTTACTCGTGGTGATTAGATAGTTATTTTGCTGGTTATTTTCTCATTTAACGGCTGGACTGTTTATTCTGTAAAATGTCAGAAAAAATGCTTTGAAAAAAAGATATGAATTATTAAACTCACATAAAAAACACTGTCTGATCTGCAAATCATATGGCAAGTTATCTGCTGCATCATAATCACATTAACCTCATTTGATTTCTTTACAATCTGTCCACATCTGAAAATAATAATCCTGTTGTTCTAGCTGTTTAAGGGCAGAGATCTGAACAGTGCGCTCGTCACTATTAAAGCCTAATGAACGTGTGATCAGATTAAATCAGAATCGTTGTGTTTTTAAAGTCTTCTGGTGTGGTCCAAGCTCCGTGGAATTATGCATCCAGCTCATTGTGGGATACCCAAACCGGGCCTAAAGTGTTAATGGACTCATCGCACCATCTCCAGACCTCCAGGCTGAGTAGGTGAACATCAGCGGGCCAGCTCCCACACACAGCGGCTCTGCTGGCTTTGATGGAGGCAGTAATGAATATGTAACACAGTCCTTACAGCGCTTTGTATGTAGGAGCTTTGTGTAAAAAGTGTGTGTGTGTAGCGGCGGATGAGAGAGAGGGGGCGTTTTTATCTGGTTTAAAGGGGGGTGGGGGGTCAGCGGTCTGGCGGGTACGTTGCTGCATGGCGGCGGATACTGTGAAAAAGTTATTGTTAAAAAAATGGCGGAGAATAATAAGTTGGTGCATCGAGGCTTTCTCCGCCAGCAGCAGGGCAACAGATGTCTGCTGAGGGGCGCACACACACACACACACACACACACACACACACACACACACACACACACACACACACACACACACGGGAAAGTTGCATATATGCACAAACACACTGAGGGAGGACAACATCTTTAGCCCGCGCACTATTTGCTTCCTACAGCCTAATGTGACCCAGATAAGGAGGAGCTTGGTTTTTGATCCCCCCCCACCCCTTCCACCCCCTCCCGATCCCCCATAAAACCACAACCCCCACCTCACATGAAGTTTCATATCAAAACAGATCACACAGTTGGAAATCAAAGCTACTGTGGCGCCGGTGCCACAGCTGCAGACCAAAGCTGGAGCAGGTGTAGTGCTGTGCGACGGACTCTTCTGACTCTGGGCTGCGCGTAAACATTTCCTGTGATGTCGTGGTCGAACTGGGACCTGTGGTACGCACGGTTCAAACTCACACTACATCATCTTTTGTCTGCAATATTTCACACCCAGAACCATCGTCAAGCAGAGAGCCCTGTCTCCTCTGTATTCTGAACTTATCAATACCCAGTCATCCAGGTCACTTCAGTTTCGTCAAGTATTATAAGTGTTATATGCTGCTGCAGCCCTGCAACCTGGCCTGCAATAAACATTGTTCTAGCTGAGGAACCTGTGCATCATAGTTGCCAGTCATAGTTGATATATTAAGACAGAGATCAGAACAGATAAAACAAATTAAAATAATCTGCATTTAGCCAGACACACTTACCGGGCCTTCAAAGATCAACAAACAATAGAACAAGGGACGTAGATCAGCTCATTTCCACACATTTAAATCCTTGAGAAAACACAGCAGGAGAAACAAGTCCCAAAGTTCCCTCAGCGGCTACATCCGAGGCCGACGCTCGTCTTTCTCTGCAGGTAAGAGCACAGCATCCAACGCCTCTGTCCTCCCGGTGGCTTCCAGAGCTGTGTGTTTATTTATTTTTTTTCTACACAGGGGCAGGCAAGTTGGACAATGAGTGGCAGAACAGATGGAGCAACAATGTCTGCCGTTCCCTCGTTTAGAGTGGCTGCTCTTCCACCAATCAGAGAGGAGCGGCCTCACAATGCAACGCAGAAAAAAGGAGGGGGGCGGAGGGGAGGAGTATGAGGATGAGGACGGGAGTGGCTGTGGGCAAATGCCTGCAACACCCAGTTTCCCCAAGGCACGCTTACCCAACGTGCACCAGCACACACACACACACATACACACACACACACCCTCCTCGGCCTGAAAGGGCTTCCCCTGTGTGGCCGATGAATCAACGAGGGGTGGGCGGCTGAACAATGGAGCTACACAATGGGAGGCCAAGGAGGGCAGCTGCAGTGTGAGGGCTGGTGGTATTACAGCCCGGGGCAGCAATGGAGAACACCTGGCTACAGAGCGCCACAGTCACTCTCCGCTCTTTGTCTGGGGCATGGGGAGGGGGCGGCAGCGGGGGCTCTCAACAGAAAGAAAAGACCGAGGCTGGCTGACAGACTGGTGTGGCCTTTAAGAGAGTGCAAGAGGAAAGAGGAGAGTGTGGCTGGCCTCAAAAGAAAAAGGCACAAGTGTGGGGGGCGAGACACATCAAAAAGTTTTATGTCCCAATGACGAAGAGGAGGGGAGCTGTTCCTCATTGTTGCAGCACACTTAGGGCAGATGACTCGGAAGCACAAGTCTTTGCCTTTCCTGTCTTTAATGTGACGATGAAGCCCGCATGCAAATAACAGGATCTGAATGATTTTAAAACAAAGTCACGTCCAGTTAATACGATGCCAATAATAAACAGAAAAGTATTCTATTGCGTAATTGATGCAGATTTTAAAAAAGTTTGGAGTGAGCTATATTTTTGAAATACTCTATTAATGTACCAACTAGAGTAATGTGCATATGTGCCATGTAGCTACGTGGAACTCATGGACACACAGAGATAACACAGATAGAGTTGACAAGGAGGAAGTTAAATAAAATGCACTATGCACGGCAAAGAAGAATACGTATGAGCTTAGCCGCAGATTAAATATTGGAGCGTTTACGGTTCTAAGTCATTTTTAATGATTAAAACAAAAAAGGGATCTGGATCGAAGCCAGGTAGCAATATATGTTGAAATAAATATTGAAAAAAGGACGTCTGGATGTCTATAAATATTGAAGCAGCGGCGAGTTTTGTTTGATTTATATATTTATAGCTTTATTACAGAATAAAAGCACATCAATGTTTTCCTTAATGTTGCAAAGCTTATTAGCAAAGAGGTCATAAACTAATTATTTACATCATCTCTAGTAATAAGAACTAAGCCAGAAAACAAACCTGGAAATAAATGGACATTAGCGATTAGTCACTTCATTAAATATAGTTTCAGTCATTTGTCGAGCAAAACTGCTTTTCTCTTTTTAACCAACTGCTTTAATAATTGCGGATTCTATATTCTTGATCGCGTCATTATTATCCATCAAATATCCACCAGACAATGTGTTCATATTGCTTGTTTTGTCTACCCAACACAAAGATATTCAGTTTATTATTATACATGAGAAAGAAAAGCATCAAATGACTGGAAAACAACTTCTTTGCCAACAGAAATATGAATTTAGTCAGATGAGGCTGAACGTCAAGGACAATTTATCTTGGCAACAAGATACATGTAATCTAAATCAACAAGGTTTGTGTTCTCACTTGACTTACTGAATAAAATAGGAGATCTCTCGGCTCAGTGGCTTAACAGGAAAGCAACTGCCTGATTAAATAAGAATGTGGTCTGAGTCAGCGTTGACCAGAAGGATGAGGCGAGACACAACAGCTGACCAACGGCACAGCACACACACACACACACACACACACACACACACACACACACACACACACACACACACAGTCGACCATCTGTCCTAACAAACAGGTGTGTGTGTGCTGCTCCCAACAACTGCAGCAGGATGATGATCGTTTTTCTCAATGGAGACAGATGAATGCACAGAAAACCAACATCGCTCTCGGGTTCCATGCAGAAGGAGCAATTGTAAGAGAAGTATATTCTTTGCAGGACTCTATTGCTCCAACGGATGATTATTTCCACTATTGATAATTTTTCTTAATGATTTGATCTCTTTAAAACATTAAAACTCTGAAAAACTCAAAGTGACCCAAAATAATATTCAGTTTACTATCACTTAAAACATCAACAGTTGCTTTTGGAGGTTTTTCCAGCATCAGACCCAACTGTCAGTTTAAAACAAATACTGAAAATGATTTGCATGAACAATCCGACCCAGATCTAAGACAACAGAAGGAGACCTCCTGCCCTCGTGACCTCTCTGACCCCTCCTCAAAACCGCCAGTATTGATTAAGTTAGGACGTTATGGCAACACTCAGCAGCTCGGTGTGTCTGCTGCATGCACCCCCGCTGCTGCCCTGAAACCCAACCACATCTTTAAAACCACAATGAAATGAAGAAGTTGTTCATCTTTTATGGGCTGCAAAACAGGCAAGGCGGGTTGGAAAAGACAGAAGTGACAGGGTTAGAGACGGGGAGGATGCACAGAAGTTGAAAGAGTGGATAAAATGAAAGACAGCTGCTGGGGCTCGTGCTCACGTCACCTCCCCCTGCCCATCAGGAAGCTGTGAACCCAAGACCGGTCTGCTACTGTTACGATCCTCGGGGAGCCGCTGTCGACCAGTGAGTAACAAAGATACAGCTGTCAGAGAGAGGCCGTGCAGATGAACACTAGACAGGTGGAGGGGAGACACACAGAGCTCCTTCATGAACCCAGCATGCGTTTTGCTCAGGCCTGCTTCACTCCAGAGCACACTAATTAAATCTCCTCTGGGTTAAAAACATGTTCACCTGGATTCAGATTAAGGAGATGATTTTTTTTTTTAAATGAATAAAAAACACACACGCGCAGAAACAGCAGCCTTCTCGTGTTGAAGGGAATCTACAGTAAACTATATTATGGCTGTTTGGAGGGGGGGGGGGGGGGGGGGGGGGCGCAGCGGCGTGCACGGTCACTGCAAACCAAGACCGTCACGACCTCCTGCAGCTTTCACCCACAGCAACCTGCGGCTCAACAAGTCCGCTCGGGTGACGCTGCGCGCGGCACTCACCCGGTCGAGGCCGCCGCTGGAGCCGCACGACGGGCTTTGGTGTCGAGAATGAGCGAATCTTACCTCCATCACATACTGGCGACGCGAAAACATCCGGCTGGATTGTGCAGCGTGACCCAGACAAAGTGCGTCAAGGCGCGGAGAGAAGCAGCGCGGCGACTTCCGCTCCCGTCCCGTTTCAGAATAAAAGCAAAATGACGTTTTACAGACGTTTTACGTGGGAATAAATGTGACATATCACTTAATGTGTTTTCAATGTATTATCTGCTTTGTTTTGACTCAAGATGTATTCCTTTTGTTGGGTGAATAATATCACAATAATACAACTCGACTATTCTACTATCACAACTTATTCTATTTCCGGAAGTTATATTCACAGTGACCTTAAGACCTCCCTCGCGATACATTTCCAATTTGGACATATACCACATGTCTCTCATAAAGTTAAGGATTTTAGTATGCATTTCTTGTCACTAAGAGGAAGCTGTAATGTGAAGTATCGATGCAAGAAGCTTGACTAAATTTCCAGCACGTTTGGAGGCGACTTGGTGACGTGCATAACGGCGCCATCTCGTGGTTAGAATGAATAACGCAGAGTAAAACAATTCTGATTTAATAGGGGATGTGGGCAGGGCACGGGTTTATTTAATAGAGACTTTCTGGAAACATTTTGAACGTTTTTTTCATAGTACGTTTTTATAATACATCAATAGTGTGTCAACAGTGTGGCATGTGTTAGAATAAATGAGTATTGGTTGTAACCTTAACTTGTATGGCAGGTTATTAATGTCAGGTTTAGGAATAGGTTAATTAATATGGCTATATTTTACCATTTTCACTCCACCTAATTTTTATATATATATATATATATATATATATATATATATATATATATATATATATATATATATATATATATATATATATATATATATATATATATATATACACACACACACACACACACACACACACACTATAATTCTACATGCAAAACAAAGGATTTACATATTTAACGTATAAAAGAAACCAAACATACTATACATGACCTCTTAAACAAAAGACATGGGCAATATGGCAGCCTGGCAGTAGTTAACTCATTTTAATATACAACATAACAGAATTGCAGACAGCAGAATAAAATATGCCTCAGAGGCATACAGAGTCTGACTATAAAACAGTTAAACGGTTGTTTTTTCATGCCTGTTAAGTGTGATACTTTATTATAGATTTAACAACCCCACAGTGTATAAAAGTGTTAAAGGACTTTGACTTGGATACTATTGTTTTAACGAAGGATTTATTTAAATGAAAAACTATAAAAAAGAATGACACCACACTGTAAATTACTTCTGATTTTATTCAATGGAAAAAAAAGACCTTCAGGAAAATACAGTAATTCCCATAGTACACACAAGAGGACATAAATTAGAGAGGCATGGCAGAGAGAGAGAGAGAGACGCTTGAGGGGGAACTTGTCACCTGGGTGGTAGAAAACATTTGATCCACGTTGCCACACAGCCAGGGGCACACTGTGCACACGATGCAGGATGTAGAGGAATCAGTGAAATCACACGCTAGACTTGTGAGCAAAAGTGGATTATTCCTGTACACAAACGTCTAAATGATAGTACAAAAAGGGAATAATACAAAATACAAAAACAGGGAAAAACTGCCCTCAAAATAAACCATAAATATTCATATCGATGCACATTGGTTTAACAAAACAATTGCTTCTGTAAACATTTTCAACATAAGGTGTGCATTACAATTTAAAAATCACTGCAGTCGCATACTTATCTGAAGGATTACATAATAAAAATTGCAGAAACAAGACTAAAAACTAAGTCAGAGTTAAAAATATGCCGCTGAGTTCACGCCATCTGAAGTGGTTTTGTAACACTGCTCGTAGAACGTGACTTTCTCTGCTTTTCACAGATGATCAGGACAGTGAAAGCATCTTATTCCCATGTTCTGCAGCTCTCAGCAGGTCCCACCTTGGACAGTGAAGGCACCACTTACACTGAGAGCAGGGTCAAAGAGTTGAAATTTAGTCGGGCGGGCGGGGAAGGTGGGGTGAAAGTCCCGTAATATAGTTTTGTCATTCACACAAACACACAGCTGCAGGATGGATTCTATATTTTAACAGTGGTTATGAGGCCGTCTAAGATGAAGTGACAAAGTATTCCCTTGTCAGTCGGTTAAAAGAGGAGGAGAGGGGGGGAAAAAGTGAAATTAAGTAAATTCCATTCTGGGATGGAAAAAGGATCCAGTTCAAAGTATTTGTCTCTTCAATCCAGACTGGACTGAGAAAACAAACTAATCGCCTGTCTGAAGCCCAAAATGGCAAAAAAAAAAAAAAAGGAGGTCCAATGTTGAGTCACATGGCTGATTCAGACTCAAGTGTTCCTACAGTACATAAATTCCAAACTTCACTTTTAACTTCTCAAAACCAGCGGATGATTTTGAGCAGTTTTAATCAGCTGGAGACCCTTCTAAGGCAACCGTTTAGCTACACATTAAGCTAAAGTCTCCATCAGAATACAGTTGGATGATTGTAGACGTGAAATTCAAAACGTGATGCAGACGGAGGACAGTCAGTTGATCCCGATTCCTCCCCTTTTGTGGTGTGATGTTCAAAGCTTCTTCTCAGCCCCATGGATCTGTGCACAATGCCTTTGTTCCCTCACCATCACTTCTGCCCACTGGCCTCAATGCTACCTTAATGGCCACCTGCTTATTCTGCATGTCTAATTCACAGTTTATCCTAGCCCTACTTATGACTGATGTTAAAGGGAAAATCCACCTGCTAATGTATCTCACATTTCTGGGTCCATTTGTGGTTTCGGTTGCTAGTTTTCATATTTCCAGTAGATGTGAAAATGGGCAACGGCAACAAACGTGGTTGACCAGAGAAGCAAATCATAATTTGGAAAGCCGTACAAAAAAATTAGACGATAAATAGGGTGAATTTTTCCTTTAAAACGTATCTATGGTTGTGTCCTAAAATCATTATGCTTTATTTATGTGCTGCAAGTCACATACAAAATATACAGTGTATGGAAAAACTGGAGCAAAAAGTTTGTCGAGAACACCAAAGCAACATGCCGTCATAAACAGGGCTACTTCCGTCCGACACAACCTACAATATGTGAGGCAATGTGGTAAAAGTCGAGATAGTGTCTGTAAAACCTGGGAGAGTCTGAAGCCTACAAGGTAGATGTAGTTAGTTTGTACACGCTGATATCCAGTACCCTGTATTTAATGGATATATCAAGAAGGTCCCTTAAAAAAAATCTTCACTTTAAGGAAGAGAAGGCAAAAAAAGTGAAGATACAGAGGCAGATTTACATGTCAAGCGTTATCTATGTGGCGGTGAACTTGTGTTTAATGGCATGCTTGACGTGGAAATCTACCGTGGTTGGAGTAGGGAGTTAATTTCACCTGAACAGGACTAAACTACAGCTACAAACGGCGACACTCGAGGTGTGGCACATAAAGTATTCGCCTTCTTTGATACAGTGACAGCCGCGTTTAGCCTCTAATCGTCCCTTCAGTCATTCACATGCTCAGTGTTTCCTCCATTTACACACATACACGATGCAAAGTTTTACTATGACACATAAAGATTTACCATCAACTGGCAACAGATCCCGCGTCCCGCAGAGGAAGAGGAGGAGGAGATCGGCTCAAAGGTTGGTTGAGTTAAAAGCTGGAGGCTGGGGAGGAGGAGTGCGGGTTTCTGTTGTCGTAATATAGTTTACTCGTACACTCAGTGGACACGAACAGAACGCACCTCCTCGCCCCCAAAACACACGCCGGTCCCGAGCTTCTTTTCAAGATTACAGTCCAATCCGTTGTTTGTTTGGTCGCCCGAGCGGCTGAGAGGAAGCCGTTTCTCTCCATCGAGACGCTCAAGGCTTCTTCTTCGTCGTCGGTCATTGTCACAATCGTCATCTGTTGGTCACTGCTTAGGTATGGTCGTCGTGTTGGCTAGTGTGTTGGGACGCGACTACCAGCTCATGAGGGAAGTGCGTCCCAGGGTCATGAAGTACACCTGGCTGGCTCCCCCAGCTCGCACGGAGGCGAAGAAGACCTGATAGACAGCGGACGAAAGGGACACATGTCAGCCAGAACATTTATTTTGTTGACAACTACTTGACATAGTTATAAACCAGAAAAAGCAGGAAGGAAAGTGTGATGTTCTCACTTTGTCATTCCTCTCACAAAGGAACTTGAGTCTTTGGGCTCTCTTGTGCATGAAGACGCCGTCCAGGTGGCCTGTCTCTACTGAGCGGATCTCTATGGCCTTCTCACCCCAGCCCATGATCTGGTTTGACCTAATGTAGGCTGCTCGGACACAGAGGGGGAGGGATTCATGAGACAAAACTTCCCTCGCTAGCACTCAATGTGCTCAGAAAATTGTCAAACTGAGCTGCTCACTCGAATGAGTTGGACTGTCTCCCACTTACCCACTGAAGTTGGCATTTCTCCCCACTGCAGCACCACGTCCTTGGTGATGCGCCCGTAGGTGTTGACGTAGACGCCCTCGTCCTCGTAACACACCAGCAGCTCGATGCCGTCAGTGTTGGGCAAGATGATGATGGCATGGCACTGAATGCTGGTCTGGATCTGAAGGGGGAAAAAAACAAATGAGGGAAGAGTTAGCAGAGTGGAGAGCGGGGAAAACAGAGGTGTGACCAGACTGCGCTCAATGCTTACATGTGTGGGCAGGTAGATGTCATAGACGGCACCGGAGTCCACATCCACAGCATGGAAGCCAGAACAGGAGCCATAGATGACCTTTAACCTCTGACCTTCCTCCACCGTCAGGTCAACCAGCAGAGGCTTGTGCACCAGATCACCAAAAGACTGAAGGCAATCATGGAGAGATGAGTTAGTCGGGTCAACTCGCGTCTTTCGCGGGGTGGAGAGGGTGTCTCCCTCAAGGGAAACTGAGGCGGACAACGTTCAACAATTCGAACAGGATGACGATGCTTACCTTGAAGGCCATGAATTTGTGGTAGGGTTTGGGTGCCCAGGCGTACACCTCCACAGCGTTCTTCAAGGCCAGCACTAAGAACTTAATCCTCTCATATTTCACTGGAATAAGAAGTGAGTCATTTGTGAGTTATGGTGTTGCTTAAAGTAGGCCTTATCAACAAATTGGTGTCAGTTTTAACCTTTTTTATAGAATTCATTTCAGATGCAGGAATCTTTTAGACGTACCGACTTTGTAGTGGACGCAACCCTCGAGTTCGCCTACATTAACCCAACCCTGCTTCTTCTCCACCTCAGGGTCGTTGTGCAAAATCTTGTTTCTCAGCCACGACAAGTAGTACACTCGCAGCTTGTTCTTTTTGCCTGTTGGAGGAGAGAAAGAAACGTCACAAATAATACAATGCGGACTGCATTCAAACTCGAGGTTTAGAGCCGTGAGTGTTGCAAGTGAACGACATCAATTCATTTTCAGAGATGTTTAAAACAATACAAAACAAAACAGTGACACTGACATTATTGAGAATGAATCAAAAGCCAATATCTGTGTGCACTGTACCCGATATGGTGACCAGGACGTTGAGTCCCTCCAGGACGTCCATCTGCTGGATGCGTCTCCGGTTGATTAGAGGGTAGACCTTCCCCTGACCGCTCCGGTCCAGCAGCATCAGACCGCTCTCTGTTCCCACCAGCAGGTTGACTCCTGGAAAACAACACGTGAATGAAACAGTCAGAGTTAGAAGCGCTTTGCTGGGTACCAGAGTAGAATAATTAAGTTTAACAAGCGACCGCCGCACTGAGGTGTTTCTGAGCAACACCATGAATCCCTCACCGCGACTGACTGAAGCACACTTACCCCAGAGCGCAGCACACAGGATCTCAGAGTTGAACCTCTTCTTGTACTTGCGAATCTCTGGCGTGTCGCTCGGCGGGCGCGTGTTGACCGGGTTGA
Source organism: Clinocottus analis (assembly GCF_023055335.1). Lineage (NCBI taxonomy): Eukaryota > Metazoa > Chordata > Actinopteri > Perciformes > Cottidae > Clinocottus > Clinocottus analis. The sequence continues at coordinate 5,314,414 of NW_027175976.1, forward strand.
CGTTGACCACCGAGCCTTTACGGGACGGGTCGGATTTCAGCGGGTCAGCAAGCCGACCGTCCGGCCCAAACGCTGCTGGAGGGGGCACATAGAGGTCAGGCTGGATGCCATTGTGTATTCAAATTATTATTGAACAACCCGGGGCCTGGTTTGAACACACGGTGCCGTGTCTGTTCCCCTTCTTCTGTTCCCCTTGTAGTTATTAGAATAAAGAATATATGGGCCGACACTGATAATATCCCTATGCATAAAACTGGACTGTGTCGAACTTGACTTATCACTTCAGCGCAGATGTTTCAACATAATTTCTTTATCAGTGCGGTAAAAAATGTCAGGGGAGAAGCTATTGCTCATAAAAAAACTCCCTTGAGGGAAACTGAGGCGGATAACGTTCAACAGTTTTGAATTACCGCGCTGCCGTCATAAACCCATTCGCTACCTACCCATGTTGTTGAGGGAGCTGCCGCTGGATGGAGAGATCTGAAGAAGACGAGGGTCGATGAAGGGAGTGAAGGAGGAGGAAGACTTGTGTTTGGACATGGAGTTGCTTTCTGACTGAGACTGAATGAGAATTAGAGACATTTAGAAAACGTTTAACGTGTACTTAACCTGCATGGAACGCAAAGGTAGTTCATGTTTGTAGAGTAAACTGTATTTAAAAATTAATATTAGGGCCTATCTCTGATTTGCTTAAGTGAAATCAGAGATAAGACCCATGGCCCATAAATTATTGTTACACTGATTTGTTTGATTGCAGGCCTCGAGTTACAACCTCTCGGGTCTCAAAAAGCAGCTTAACTTTTTTTATTTGGTGCAATTCAAATTTATGACAAATCAAATGAAGAAGAAAAAAAAGATGACGCGCAGTTATGTTAGTTGTTTTGAAGCCAACAAAGAGAGAAATGTTTTAGAGAGGGAAAACAACATGTGCGACAAGAAGAAACGTGTTGAGGGAGATGAGAAACGATCCACCGGCTGGCTGCTGTGAAGTGTTAGAGGAAAGATCTGCTCCTATTAAAGCACAGAGGAAGATTGTAATTCCATCACCAGAGATGCGTGTTGTTGGCAGTGCATGTGTCACACCAGGAAAGAGGCGGTAATCTATGACAATAAACATAAAAAGTAAATGAGATTTCTTCTCTCTATGTAGGTCATGTGTGCTTAAGGAGTTGCAGTCCCATACATATTGAAAAACCTAAATATATAGCCCTATTTCACCCCTACAACCACACCAGGCATGCCATCACCCAACACTGCTACGACTACTCGAAGAGGTCAATTCCCTGCAAAGCGATGCTTGTTCATAGTTTAGGTTTCTCACTGCCACGACCATGCTCTACCACCAGGAGGCACCAGTGTTAGCGGCGACACAGTGCGATGCAGTGAATTGCAGGAGGGATGAGAGCAGGTTGCAGATCGGGAGGTGTCAGCCAAGCCAGAAGGGGGCAGAGGAGAGCCAGAGTGAAGGCAGGAGGACACAGCAGAGAGGGCCAGAGAGGCTCCGACCAACAATCAAGGACTGGACGGCGAGGTGTGTACAGGCTTTGAGATGGAGAACCGTTGCAATCCTGCACAAAATAACTTGATGATGGGAGAATTTGCTACTAATATATTGTACCGAGCTTTCCATCAAGGGAGAAGACGGACATTTAAAAATTCTGCTCTATAGTAGTGCCGGAGCAGTAACTCCTTTAGACAATTGCTATTAGAGTACATCTGCTTTGCCGCATGTCGAAGCCTGTACCACCCTGCAACAATCCATTCCTCAGTCGTTTGTCTCGCTGATGTGAGGGTGACATACCTCTATGGCAGTGAGCTCGTCCAGAGGGTTCTGTGGGGACATGGCCGGACTGGCATAGCTAGATGATGAGGGGAAGGAGGAAGAGGAGGAGGAGGAAGGGATGGTTGTGGAAGAGGAAGGCGAGTGATGGCTCTGCTGGATAAGGTCTGGTAGGTGGTGTATGCGGCCGGCAAAGCCGTTTTTTTCGGCAGGACCGTGGCTGGGGGTTTGGGGCTGGCCGTGGACGTGAACAAGGCCAGCCGAGGGAGAGGAGAGATTGACCAACTGCTTTATGTCAACGGTGCTCTGGAAGCAAGAACAGGCAAACTTGGGCTCGAGCAAGCAGGTGGAGAGGCGCATGTTTGGCTGAAGATCTGCGGCTGTATCAAGATTTTACTATGCGTTTGATTCATGTTTGGAGATCATCGTCTGCATGTTAAATGCAATATATAAAAATCTGAGGTATTAGATCTGTAAATGTGAAACGAGAAGCAGCAAGTCTGTAATGACTAAAACATAAAAAGGCATGGTAATATATTGTAGCACGGAAGAAATGATGGAGAAGGTGTGGATAAACAACACGGACACTGGACAAAGACAGATGAAAATTACATTTCTAACAACTATATACAAGCAGAGGGTGCTTTTACTGTTATCTCATTTTCCCCTTCTTACCTGTCTGATGACCAGCGTGCCATCCTTGGAGGGCGTGATGGCTTGGTCGCTCTCAGAGTCTTCCAGCAACATAGTCTTAGCCGACTCCGTCTCCCCATTGCTCATCCTCCTGCGGAAGCCATGGGAAAATCTGACGTCCGTAACCAGACCAGTGTTAACACCCATGCAGAAAAGCCATGAAGCACTTGAGAAGTTACAGAATGCTTTTTTGTTCCAAAGAAAGATGAAGGCAACAGACAGTAAGGACGGTGGGCCAACACATCATTGCAGCTTGACCTACCCAGCCCTGGAGTCCTCAGCTCCCGAGGTGGACTCCTCTCCCGCCTCCTGGTCCACCTCCTCATCGTCTTCCTCGTCGGTGGTACCCGAATCCTCGCTTGAGGAGGAATAGTCGGTGACCTTGTGGGGCGGCCTCACGTCGTCTACTGCACGAAGCTCCTTGGCCAGAGCGGTCAGATCCTAAGAGGGACAGTAAGTAAGACATAAGTCTGATATCTCGGTGAAACTCTAGAATTATGCCAGTTTAAAAATGTGTGCCCCTAACAAAACAAAAAGCTATCAATCCTAATAGTATGAGAGCAAATTTGGTGCCACGCTTTTATAAACTTTAAAATAAATTAACTCATCTTAGGTAAAACACTGGGGATACCTTAGCCCAGGTGAATGTGTTTTGCTAATGAAATACCTGTCCTTAAATTGGCATGTTTCAAAACTATGTGAGCCCTGGGCTAAGATCCCAGTTAGTCTAAGTTCTGGAATGTGGAGAGTTAAGCGGCATATTGTTTGGTAAATCAGATCAAGTTTTTCCTAGATTAGTGTCGCATCCTCTAAAGTGCATGTCTTGTAACCCCGTTGCCCTTGGCTTGTTCCTCGCAGACTAATGCAGTCTTTTAAGGTCAGTGAATAGCAAGAAGGAGGAGGGACACTTCCCAGGCATGCTCAACAAAGCCAATGTGCCACATTTGATCCAACAACAATGCAAGGTGAGATTAGGAGCCACTGTGGGAGTTACAAGGGAACAGGAGGAGTGTGGTTGCATTCAAATCAAGGCTGGGAGAGCTGCTGCGGAAGGTTAACCCTTCTTTTACCGCGTGTCGACGACAAGCACTAAAGTGAGAAAGAACTGTGCAGGCACAAGGAAAGAGGCCAGCAGGAGGCAAACAAATCACAGGCACAAAGCACAGTATCAAGTGACAGAGGTAAGATATATTACATTAATCCTCACAGAGGAGAGACAGCTCTTTTCGCACAAGCAGCTATCACATAATGCAATGAATGGGGCAATGGTGCAAGCATAGCATAGGTGTGATTATGTAACTCTCGTTTAATAGGCTTACCGCATCACCCTAAGAGGTTCCCCAACAATCACGAACCATCGAATTCATGAGCAGTTGCACCAGGTGATTGAATAATTATAGTAGAAAGTAGAGGAAAAACACAAAACAGTTTTCACCTATTCAGTATTCAACAAGTTCAACCAGCACTTGGTAACAGTAGACTTACAGCTGGTCGAGTTGGCCTGGCAAGGTTCTTTTCATCTTGTTTTTTGGGAACATTTTCAGGCCGCTGGAGAGGCGATCCTTCAGATTTGGAGGAAGCTTTGACAGGAACAAAAGGAGGTTAAGTTAGTGAGCAGGAAACGGAGAGCTGGCTCTCAAACAATCTTTAATTGGCTGTATAAAAAAAAGTATTGCGTGTGAGCAGATAGCATTGTAACGAGAATGGTGTTATATAGAATGTGGCCGAGTACAGTACCAGGTGACTCACAGCGTGGTCGGAAGCGGTCACCAGGACTGGCCTGGGCGCTGGAGTTGGAGGACCCGGAAGAGCTGCCGCTGCCTGGTCGAGGCTGCAGCTTCTCCACTCGGTCCCACAGCGGCCGCTGCTCCACATTACTGTCACAGAGAACAACGCCGCATTAACGAGCACAAGCAACACTCCTATAATACTCTTAGCTAATTTAAATGTGTACAACTGCCTTTCAAGTTTATAAACCCCTTCAAAAAAAAATACGTAGAAATACAGAGGTCTCTCTATTTACCCTCCAGCGCTCCTCTGTCCACCCTGGTTGCCGGGCTGAGATGGCAGAGGGGACTCTCGGCGCGACAGTACCGGAGACCTGGATGTTGTCCTCACTGGGACCTGGAGGAAACCGATACAAAAGGTCCTCACATGGTGGCAGGTTTGTGTGTGACAAGATAACAGTGAAATTTATAGTTACATATAGTTATGAATTATAGTTGAACTCAAATTTAAAATCCAATATGAGAATTTCAAGTTACCAAAACAAGAGTTTTATGTCAAATAAAAAAAGACAGCGAACCAGAAACGAGCAACATATCCATTATAATTGAATAAACCCAATAAGGCATGTGTGTGGACATAATCTTTGAATTGATGTATCAAAACCCGACCGTGAAATACAGGACAAAAACATCTCTTTACCCACAACAAGTGAGTGCTCAGCGAAAGCTGGACAGAAGATCTCCAGCACCAGCAGCCCCACTACGCACTGCCGCTTATTGATATATTAAATCTGATATATTAATTACTGAATGTGCAAAGTGATTTGAAGGGCAAGAAGTGCGACGTTTCCTCATTTTGACGCAACCAGTACGACTTGTATTCCAAAACACTGGTCAATGTTGATGAAAAGAGACTGAACACATCAAGGCCAACACAGACGGCATGACAAGTGAAGTGAGTGGCATGAAGAGGAAGTGAATGAGGGAGTTAAGGGCAGGAAAGGGATGGAGAGGAAGGGGGGGCCCTCATCAGCTCCTTACCTTGGGAGGTACCTCCTCACCGCTGGTCCTATTGTGGGCCTGAGGGTGGTGGAAGGGAGGTTGGGGATCAGTGCGTGCAGGCGATGGGTGGTGATGGTGGGGGTCCTGGGAACGCAGGTGGAGTTGTGCAAAGTTAGAGGTCACGCCACCGGGCTCGCTGAAGGACTGGGAGCGAGAGACCACGGGCGGAGGAGGAGGAGGAAGAGGAGAAGGAGGAGGAGAGGGAGCGGCACTGTTGCTGCTTTTTAGAGCAGCCAGGTGGGACCACTGGACCTTTTAGGGGGTGAGGGAGGAGGAAGGAAAGGGAGGAGGAGGAGGGAAGCAGGAGGGAAGGAGGAGGGAAGGAGGAGGTGAAACAAGCAGACAACACAGTGAGACATGAGGGAAGATGCGTGTGGTTTTGCACATACATGTGCTGAGATACATAGCATACACATGCATGCAGCAGACAACGCACAACACGACATGATGATGTGATTCACTGTCTAGGCTGTGGGTTGATGCACAGCTTAAAGGAACAGTTCAACACATTTGAGAAACAGTTTTATTTAGTTCCAGAAGATCGCATTTATGTCGGTAATTATGAAGCCACAACTTGTCGTTTTGACACTTGGATAACGTGTTCACTAATGAGCTTCAAAGCTGCTGATAGGCAGGTTTAGTAACCTTTAGACAGAGCTAGGCGAGTTGTCTCCACCCTTTTTCAGTCTTTATGCTGAGCTTCCCTGCTGCTGGTGGTAGCTTATATTTAGGTTGATGGATATGAGAGTGGTAGTGAAAAAGCAGATTTCCTACAAACTATTCCTTTAACATGGATGTAGTTGCAGAAAATTATTTCTGTTTCAGTGCAGATTAGCTGCTCCGCCCCAACTGTTTATGTACAGAAGGAAGATAAACACACTTCACTGCCCTCCTGCCCAGGAACTGACCCCGCTGTTGCTCCACTGCTTCATAAAACCGTGCAAGTACACAAGGGAGGAAGAGAGAGTGTCGGGAAGGAGAGGGACGGGCGAGGGTGGGGGAGTTACCTGAGGCTCCATTGGCCGGTGCATGGCGGCGGCCTCGGAGGAGGAGCCACCATTGGAGAACGGTTCAGAGGAGCGGGGAGGCAGAGGGGGCTGCTTGGAAGGAGGGGCAATCTGAGGGGAGCCCTGAATGTTCTTACGGTACCGCTCGTCGGCCTGGGATGAGGAAATCGTACAGGACAGACACGGAATGAGGATCAGGGGAAATATTTCAATGATTGACAAAACAGAAATAATTAAAAGATCAAGCAGAGGGGAACCACTTCTTACGTAAAAAAAAAAAAGTGACGGATAAGTGCATAGAAAAATGGTTTCCGTCTGCCTAATTCTCCTGTCTGATAAGAGTCTTCTGTCATAGACGGAAACCTTCAGATGTGACGGACAAACATCTGGGGACATTGAGCATGCTTAAAGCCCATTCGAGGCAGCCGTACAGTCACAGGTATATGTGCACAGACAGAGGTGGAGACGGGACTGTATAGAACAAATACATCCTTGTATTTACGCTTGCATGATAATTGGCGAGAAAAATCATTGTTAATGAAGGAACAGCTCTGTTGATGACGAAAGACACTGCTTGGAGTGTCCTGCATGTTAGTCTGGGCCTCAGCCATCCACATGCAACGGCCCCGATCCACACACATTGTCAAAACAGCATTGTTGAAGAGGTTCACAGGTGGCCATCCAAGATCAAGAGAAATTCCTATATCTTGTTGTTCTGAGGAAAAATACCCTCCAAGAGAAAAGGATGAAAAGAGAACTTGGACTCCAATGAAAGATTGAAGTGTTTTTTTTTAAAGAAAAATAAAACAAACTCAATACATAAGCATGAAATGATTTATGTTGTCTTTATGGGGTAACAAAAAAAAAACATTTTATTTGAAAATGGAGCCTAAAAGATGTGAAAGTGGAATCTTGCTTATTTTTTCCAACAAATTGATTATTTCTCTTTCCCTTGCTCAGCCTGTGAAAATGAAGACAGAAATATTTCAGACATCCTGACGGTTTTAGTAGTCAAGGAGACTAGCAGTGCCAAGAGAGTGGAGGAGAACAGCTCTGTTTTATTCGGGACATAAAAAGGCTCGTTGCTGCCAGACTGTGAGTTTCTATTCTCTCTCTCAAAAGGTCTGGCTGGGAGCGCCTGTGTTGTAACTAATTAGCTGTTGCTTTGGAATAACACTACTGCTTCCAAAACAGACAGTGCCAAATAAATGCAACCATTTGGGCGAAAGAAAACCATGATTTGCTGCTCGCACCACCTCTGTTATTATGGTCACTGAGTCTGTGTGAGGATAAGCAAGAAGAAGCTGGAAAGAGCAGACAGCAGGGTAGGCAGAGCTAACGAGGAGGTTCACCTCTCTGATAGGCTGAGGAGGATCGCTGACAGGCTCTGCAGGCCTATCGGGCTCCAAACTTTCTGCCTGGGGAGGTTCAGGGTCAGTGGGGGTTTCAGTCTGATTGGGGTCGGGGGAGTTTGAGAGCTGGCTGGGGCAAGTTTCATCAGAGTCAGTCTTCTCTGGCGCTGCTGCCTGGGATTTAGGGCTGTCTGAGGGGACTGTCTGAAGGGCTCTGGAGGAAACGGCACTTTCAAGGACCTGAGCTATAGGGGTTGCGGTGAGGACCATGCCGGGGGGCAGGGTGGAGGTCTGTGGAGGTCGGCTATTCTCTGAAGGGAGTTTGGTCTTGTTGCCAGGTGACTGTGTGGGTTTGTGTTGGAGTGATAGCAGGTAGGCCTGCTCCTGCTGCAGGCGCTTATGGAGTCGCTCGGCCTTGCGCTGCTCCTCGAGCTCCCGCCACTTGAACTCCTATTGCAGAGCGTGGGGTTGATTTAAGGTGGAGAGAAGAGACAGGAGAGCTGGCAGCCTGCGTCGGCCAGTCTAACAGACTACAAATAAGTGCCATCCTTTATATAATCGAGTTCAAATCATAGATTGGTAAATTATTGATTTGGTTCACTTTACAAAATGAGTGCAAAATGTAAAAAGAAAAAGAGGCTGCATTAACAACATAACACAATGGAGGAACACAACATTTCTTTGTCATGTAAATGATGATTTGACGATGACTCTAAAAAGTAAATTACCAACACACCTGAAATCATTATTGGAACTTGGATGCACAAGTTACTGTTAAAAGCTTTGTTTGCTGTAACGGGCAGCATGTGGTGCATGTGTGTGACTGACCAGCAGCATAGCCTGTTCACGGAGCAGCTGCTCCTGGAGCATCTCCAGGTGTCTCTGTTCCTCCTCCAGCTGACGTCTGATGTACTCCTGTCAATCAAAGAAAATAAAAACAAGCCAATGTGTTAAGTGGGCGTCGACAGAGTGGAAATAAAAAGTCCAACTTCACGTCTAATAAGTCGTCTCTAATCAGTTTTTTATTCAGCGCCTAATTGCAAATTTCAGAGCAAGTTTCTAAGCCAGCAGTCAACATCTTATTTGGATTATTCTTACTGGCAATGTGGCAGGTGTGCCGCCTTGAAAATACATTGTCTGAATCAGCTCCTGACTGTACAAGGAGCTACAGAGGTTTTTGTTTTTAACCACATTTTACAGATTTATGCACAGCTGACAAGCATCTAGTCTTTCCCCACGACTAGCACATCTCAAATTAGTGTGTGTTAGATCGTAAGCGAGGCCTCACTTGATCCATGCATTGAAGACATTCTGCGTAAAAATGTTTTAAAGCTGACCTGTTCGCGATCGTTCCTCCTCTTTTCATCATCAGCCCGCCGGCGTTCCTCCTCTTCTTTACGTCTACGGTCCATTTCTTCGACGCGCCTCTTGTCCTCTTGTTCACGGCGACGCTGCTCGCGCTCCTGCTGCCTCCTCATCTCCCGTTCACGGCGCTGTTGCTGTGGGGGCAGAAGACAAAGAAATGTCAACATTTCCCAACAGAAACGAGATCGGAGCTCGACAAAAGAAAACATTTATAAATCATCCTACCTCCTCCAGCCGCCTCCTCTGCTCCTTCTGTTGCTCAATGCGTTTCTGCCTCTCAGCCAGTAGTTGGCGCTTGTACTCCTCCTGCTCCCGGAGCTGCTGCTCCTGGAGGAGCTGCTGGCGGCGGAGTGCCTCCGATCGCTCCTTGTTCTCCTGCTGCAGGCGGATAAAGTCGCGCCGCAGCGTGGACTCACCTGGCACATTGACGATGGAGCTGGACGATGGGAGGAATCCGGACACATTAGAGAGAGGTTACATTAGAGAGACACTGGGTTTGGATTGTTATGCCTTCCAACAAGATACACTGTTTTTTGTATACCTGGGCTCGCCCTCCTGCTCTGGAGGATCCTCTTCCTCCTCCTCACTACCGCTGTACTCGTACTCTGTCTCATCTGTGTTAGATAAATGACGTGAGTTTATCTACTACACAATTACATTGTCACATTTCTGTGACCATGCAAAGTGAAGACAAAAGAGAGAGAGACAGACGCACCTTTCTCCCCCCTCTTCTTCTTGGTACGGTCAATGTGGTCTTTGAGCTGGATGCGGACTTGCCTCTCGTTGGGCTGGTCTCGGATAAAGGGGTGCTTCAGCAGCTGGTCTGTCGGGGGGCGCTGTGTGTAGTTCTTCACCAGACAGCCCTCGATGAAACTGAAAAACTTTTTGGACCTGTGGGGATTGTGGAGAAAGAGCAGGGGAGAAGAGTCAACAGAAAGAAGCGGTGAATGACAGAAAAGGTGACGCATAAGAAGAGACAGCAGGTGCCAGAGATATATTTCAGCCATTAGAGCAGAGAGACCATCCAAGGATCCTAAGTAAAACAGGCATTTCTGAAAACAAGCTTAGATTACAATTTACCCATCAGTCCTTGCAACCATCCCTCAATGTATGTCTTGGAAACACAACAGCCTCTAGTGTCTCAGTGTAAATTGATGTTTATACATGTGGACAGGTAGCAGCAAGCCTTTCTTTACATATATGCCATGAAAGCTCTGATATATACGGGGCGCAGTACAATTAAATTATCATCACCATTGCAGCTGCTGCCACTAAGAGGCAGGTCCAATTAAACAGCAAAACAACCATTTATACTATTTTCATTATTTAATGCAAGATAGGCTCCATAAACGTGTCCAGGCCCAGCCATAGCACAATGTATGTTAAAAATAGGGACTAATTCATCTCAGCTCTAGTACCAGAAAAAAAAGTGCACTGCAGTGCATCCACAGCAGCGCTGCAGCGCGTGCCAGGAGAGGCTGAGGCTGCCAGAGCAGGTGTAGAGGAAAAGGCCAATTCAAGCCTTACAAAGGGACCAAGAAAGAAAATCTATATCAAGAAGGAAATCTATATCTAAAATAATCCTGTATCCATAAAATAGGATTGGAATGGGTTGAAATACACAAAGAAGATCCTTTCTGAGTGGTACTCACCATTTTTTAGACTTGAGTCTGGGCGGAGGGTTTCTTGGAATGAGAAAGAGCGCACGCATTGGGTGCATGTCACAAAGTGCTGGAAAAAGATGGACACATGCAAAGCATCAATAAGAATTCAAGGGATTGAACCTGCGTTAAATCACTGTTATTCAGAAAAGCTGGCACTCACGTGGTGCTCCTTCAGCCATTTCAATAGCTGTGATTCCACAAGACCACAGATCACTCTGCAAGGAAATGTGTCCATTAATCGCAGCAAACATACAGACAAATCAAGCTGCAATGCACCTTTTGCACACAATTACATCATGGCAACGTTTGAGCGGAGGATCTTACTCTGTAATCATATGTAGCGTCTGGGTTCTCGTCACAAGCAATGACCTCAGGGGCCATCCAATAAGGGGTCCCGATGAAGGTGTTTCTCCTCCCCACTGTCCGGTCGAGTTGAGCACTCACGCCAAAGTCGACTAGAGAGAGAAGGGTGACCACAGTCAACAAGGTGTTGTCAACCTCAGACCTCTGAGGAAAAGTTAGCCAAGCTGTGTTGCAACTCACCTAGCTTGACTTCAGCATTCTCCGTCAACAGGACGTTCTGGCCCTTGATGTCACGGTGGATGACGTGATGGGCGTGAAGGTGGGCCAGACCCTGAGGAGGAGGAGGATAAACACAGGACATGAGTGACTGTTGACATAGGAGAGGAGACAAGGATGAGAGGAGAGGAACTCACCCTGAGGATCTCTCTGGAGATGTAGCCGATCCAGTCTTCCTTCAGCTGGTTCCCCTTGGTGTTCTTCACCAGGTCTGTGATTGAACCAGCTCCACAGAACTCCATCACCAACTAGAAACAGGTATGAATCATCAGAGGATAGGTTTGTGATATGTGAGGAACAGTAATAGGTTTAATACATGACCCTTCTAAACATTGCACAAATATAAATTAAAATACTACAGAGCTATCAGAATATCATAGAGTTTAGGATGACTGAAAAAGGAAAGAAATAATCATGGCAGCTACTTATTTCTCACAGTTCTTAGTCAAGCTTAATATCTTTTATGGATTTGGGGACTTACCCATAGCTGGTCATCGTGTCCCGGGGGGCTCTTCTTTATAAAAGCACCATAGTAGGTGGCTATGTTTCTGTGGTGGGAATACTTCTTCAGCATATTGATCTCCAGTTTAATTTCCTCTTCTTCATCCTAGACACACATGCACACACAAACGTTACAGAGGTATAAACAGACAAGAGGGTGTTTGTCCTCCCACTAAAAACTCTTTATTGAAACAATAATGACTGTGTGGCAACGGCCTTAAATGATCATTTGGTTTTAAGTGACATTTCATTTCAGATGAATTCACTCTCATACTTAGGAGCAAGTGTCGCGCTATGTGACGACGCCCTGGTTTTATTTCAGCCTGGCCTCATTCATCTTTCGGCTGGGACTCGGCTATGAAACAATGCAGAAGCAGTCGTCCGTCTACTGCCAAATGATTCCTTTGTTTAGGGATTAATTATGCATGAGTGAGTCTAATAGTGAGCTGATGAGTACAGTAGCCCTTATTGGTAATCCGGTGTAAAAACTAAAACAAACTAAAACTAAATATACATTAGATCAATGGCTAATCCCTGACAGTTAATCCATAAGTATCAGGCAGGCATTATCCTATAAGAGTTGCTTAGTTGCTGTGAAGAAAGCTAAGGCTCCATTGACCTGCAAAAACACTGGAAACATCATGCATAATTTGTGTAAAATCACTTGATGGAAGAGCATTAAAACAGCAGGAAATGGATGCCTTCAAAACATACAATACAATTTAAAAACCAGACATGATCAGGACACAAAGACCATGTAGATACAGAACACCACAGGGAAATCAGTGAGTTTAAGTAAAGCTGCCAGATGCTGCTCTAATGCCATGTTTATAGCCTCTGTTGGAAGTGGCCTTTAGTGCAAGACGGAAGCGAACCTGTCCAGTGTCACATTTTGATGAATAAAAATAAAAAAGGTTAACTAGCTGCAGTACTAACTCTCTGCTTTGCACCCTGTCGTATCTTGACAATGATTAACAGTGACACACTAATTGAACACATGCAGGGGTTAGCCCGCGAGTGCTTTGCTTTATGGTTACATGGCCTCTCCTATAGAAAGTACAGTGGGAGGAGGGGATAGAAACCACAGCAATATCACTGCAGGCTGTGCCTCGTTATACTAATAGAGATTTTAATAAATGATCACTACGCTGCATAGTGCCACAATATGGTGAAATCAAGAGAAGATTTGATGCTATGTGTACAGATTTATCATATTTCTACACTGTGTCGTGTGCATGCATCACCTATAGCAAAATGGCAGTTGGCTGCCAGTGCAGGCGGCCATACTGCTGCTGCATGACTCGTTTGAGTTGACGTAAGCCTTTCTGTTGTGCGCAACCCCCCTCCAGCCCTCCCTCTCCGTCGACCCCTCTCTCTGCTGTGCAGCTGTTGGATTATCACACTGCCGCCTGCGAAGGCCTCGCTGCCACAAGTCCCAGAGTATAGGGAAAGATTGACACAATCACATGGTGATGCGTGAGAGACCGAGAGGAGAGGAGGACTGGAGGTTTGTCAAATGACAGCACAGAAAATTTGAGAGGAAAGCGTGTACTAGGTCGTGCATTACATTCAAACATTGTGCTTAAAGATACAACTCAATACAATATAATACAAGGCATTAGTATAATTCTTTAAGTCGTGGACTGTTTGGAATTTTCATAGTCGAACATATTGAAGAAAATCTGTTTGTTTTCATGTCTTTTCCAACATTACAATTTTAAACAAATCGATTTAATACAGTCCAGATAGACAAAGACTACATGATGCTGCAGGAACAAAAACACTATCTGCCCAAATCCCCCAATCAGGTCTATACCAGGATGATAGGAAATGCTTTTTAATCATGTAAAGCCAAAGTACAAAGGCGTCCATTTTTATCTTTGGGGCTCTAAGGCAGCACAGAGCGAGCAGTTGAGGAGTGCTTGGATTTGAGAATGTGGAGCAGGGAGGATAATGTGGGTCAGAGTGACACAGGACCGGCTGCCGTGCCTGTGGATGAGCTCTCCAGCCGGGACGGAGGAGAGAGTGCAACATGGCCTCCCTAAACCACAGGGAAGATGATCAGGTAACTGAGAAACTGTGATTAAGATAAAGTGACGTCAAGTCCAAAACCAGGTACTTCCTTTTAGGGAGTTCCCAGAAGGTTTAGAGCTGCAACCAACAATTGACTGATGATTTGCTCGATTATTGTAATTGTCGTTTGGGCTAAAGAATTGGATTAGCACACTGTTTAATGCGCACAAATTAATTCACAGTGACATCGACTTAAAAATCACAGAATACTACCTTTAAGTGAAGGCAATACACAATGAATCAGGCAATTGTGTGCAGGTCATAAAAACCTGGTTTAAGGACCTACTACTTGCAGAACAAGCAGGTGAGTAAAACAGGTTAAACCTCAGCGTGCACCTGCTTCATGTGAAAATGTATCCGTTCAACGTGGTTGTCTGTAAGCCTTGACATGTCTCGACGGCACACCTACAGTAGCGTCCTGTCACACAGACCGGGAAACGGTTGAGCAATATTCTCTATACCAGTTACACATGATAACACATCGGGCAAGTGTGTCACTCATGACTCATCGTGACGTCAGCTGAAGCGAGGAGCGGCAGCAGGCAAGTCGAGGCACACGGGCTCTCTGCTGCTGCATCAAAAGGCTCTCAGGGTTTTGTTGATCATGGTGTATGTGGCACTCAAATAGCGGTAAATGTGTCCTTGTAAGGGTAAGGATGCTTGGGTGAAATCCAGTTGATGACTTTAGACTTTGCTCCCCCAGGGGGAGGGGCTATGGACGCCACAAGTGCAACAGAATTTGCCAGCAAAAGCCTGTTATTGGTGCAACTCGCGTGTACGGTATCATTACACCCTTATTCCTCCATCATTATTATGTCCGTGTGGGTGGGTTGGCCCCGGCTGGCCTTCGCTGGGACTGTGAAACCTTCTGCTTTGTGTTTCTGCAAATGTGCATTTGTGGTTGTGAGCGTTCTCTCATCTGCAGACGAGACCTCCCAGGGCTGAGGGCAGCCCGCTGGCCGCCAAATGACGCACTTCACTCAATAAGCATCCTGTTGCCTCTACCCCACCCCTGCTGTTTATTATTTGGGGTGGGGGAGGACTCATTACAGAGCGTGACATTTTCTCCTCTGCAAGCTCAAAAACATGTCGACGTCAGATCCGATGGAATGTCGACTGATTTAAATATTCACCAGAAAATAAGAGCAAACACGTCCAATTTCTTTGGTACACTTTAGTTAATTTTGTAGCATGCATGTCATTGCTAAGACTACTAACTGCACATGATTACATTGGGATGTCGAAGCTGAAACAATATGACGTTGAGCCTTACCTCCGTGACGTCCATGACTTTGATGGCAGCCAGCTGTCCAGTCTTGACATGTCGTCCCTGCGGAGAGACAAAACAACAAGGTGAGCATCCACTCACTGCACTCATATTATCAAGTGGGTGCTGATCAATGAAATACAGAAGTGTGTGCACGTGTGAGAAGGATAAAAAACAAAAACACAATACGAATTTACACATTTGTAGAGACCTGGAACAAATTCATTAGATTTTGCCGTTTGAAATCAGCGACTGGTCTCGTAAGACTTGAGGGTGTCACGGGCTGTCATCTGGAGGTCAAATCCTAATAATTGATTCCTCACTTTTGGTGGTTTCAGCTCCTGAAATGTGATCTGTTTCATGTCATTGTAATATGAATAACTTTGGACTGCAATCAATCAACTGCAATCAACTTGTTCCCATCAAAGATTACAATCTCATGACTGACACAGCTCGTGGTATAAATATACCTGTATACAGTACGAACCGCAGATGAGCATTTTATTCCCAAACTGTATAATTCCAACATTCCCAGACTGCTCTGCTCTGCTAACACCCCACTGCCACTCCTTACATAAACAAAGGACCAAAATAGAGGCCTCTGTACGACCCCTCCCTCCCACCCCCAACCCAGAGAGGAGATAAAACATGGGACATTTTTGGGAGCCGGCCCAGTTGGGTATTCCCCTTCTGGCTCTCTAGGAGCCCACTGCCGTGATAATGCTGCAGAGTCTCTGCTGGTCACTGCAGTGTGGGAGGGACACATACATCGACGCGCTGTACAGGCTCTCATGCACGGTTACAGGTCAAGTAAATGCACATTCAGACACACACATATGGACACCCCCGCCAGCAACACCATCATCATCTTAGCCAGTGCATTCCATAGTCAATTGAAACTGTATGGATTATGACAATAAAAGCCATGCAGGCTTAGGGGCCCTCTCTATTCACTGAGCAGGAGGGGGGGCGGCACTTTACAATGCCTTTAATCCTCTCTACTTTGATCCCAGAGGTCGCCACTACAAAAAAAACAGTGACGGTGACATTATGGCTGCCAGCTCCCCGTGTTCTCGCTGCTAGTGCTGATGAATCCTGCTTTACTGGGTCCACTGGTCACAGGTGTTACCAGGAGAAACTCGGCAGGCAACTTCATCCCTTTGCCCTAAATGCACTTGTATTGTTCGTCAGCAGAAAGCAATAAGTCGATTTAGAAGAGGAAAATGTTTCTTCAAGTATGCAGGTATCTTAAAGCCTGGTACGAAAAAAAAGCCAAAGCATGATGTGAATTATGTGATGCAACATTTTATGATAACATGCATGTGATATTTGAGTGACAATTCATGTACAAGCGAGACGATGTCACTATTTAAAAAGGAATAAATATACCATTCTTCCTCTTACAGATAAAATGTGGGAGTTCAAAGGCAATAGAACAACTCCCCGCTTTTTTCTATACACTCACTGAACGTTTAGTGTTACATTTTGAGGAAGGTTAACAAATTTTAAGCAAAATGTAACTGCATTAATCTTCATTTGGTTTACACCTACAATCCCCAAATAGTCAACTCAGACTCTCTTACGGGGAGCATTGTGGTTATAAGCCCTCCAGCCCACACCCAACACCAGGTGTAAACACTCCACCTGCAAAGGTTGAATGATGTCAATATATGATGACTTCTTTCTCTTTCTCAGACTTCCAAATGAACCGAAAGAGAAGAGGTTGGGAATTAAAGAATCAAAACTCCAATTGCGTCTCAGCGGTCCAGCAAACTTCCTCTATTAGCATAATAGCTGACTCTGAATTTAATACTTTTTCGAGACAAAGCTTGCGTTGATCCAAGGATACAGTCACAGAGAGGCCATCCATATCGTATTGGGACACAGCCACTTCAACAACGATGCCTCTTGTTGACTGTTAACAAACTAAAGCTGTTAATTCTTACAGTTTTACAATCGACAGTGTCGAGATAAATGTGTGTAAAACTATGACAGCCTGAGAAAAATGTCTGTTGGGTTTATTGATGATTTAATGACATGTGGTTTTGGAAGTGACACCAGGAGGTGAGGATTTGAACGTGAGCCTGAAGAATTTATGGTCATATAAACAAAACATCTCTCAGCTTGTGGGTGGAGATAGTGTTATGTAGGCCACAAGGTAATTGCATTTTGATACCACAAAACTAGGTTGGTTGCACAGCATTAGCATACGAGTACCGAGATGAGTTTCCTGACGTGCTTCATCTCATTTTTGTCCTTGAAACAAGGTAACTGAGCAATTACTTTGGGGTTGACACTAAACTGGCATCACTACAAATTAAAGTTTTTTTGGGAAGCTGTATTTGGAGAATGGATGCTGTCAAATATGCTCAATAGATCATAGAAATCTACAATTACCTAGATTATTCACAGAAAAACTGGCGAACAAAATTATGGAGGGCGGCAAAGTCAAGAGATTCAGCATATTTTTTATTCGTTCGACTGTAAATTTAGCATTTTTAAAGCTACAGCAACGGCTGTATATTAGCGCTATGACAGTTATTTTCATTATCCATTCATTTGCAGGATATTAAGCAGCTGTAGCCAAGTGATGTGATAGTATTTTAGCACGAAACGTCACATAATTTACACATATTTGGCTCCAAATGTAGTTTTGTATGTTTTAGTCTTGACAAAGTCTTTTCATGTTTATTATTATGTATCCTTCTGTTTACAATCGAACCCAACCACTGCATCTTTTAGGCCAATACAAAATACAGATATTAGAGTTTAACAAATCCAATAGTGTGTCCAATATCAAAACATATTTTTGTAATGCAATTAGGAATAGTCACTTAATGGCTGACATAACTGTCTTATCTGTGGTTAGCTCAAATTAGCGATGGCAGCGACATGAATACGGAACTTCTGAGGCCAATTCCAAGAAAATATAATTCAATATTATTTAGTTTTTCTTTTACAAACACAATAATGAGACATAGTACTTTAATAAGGATTCATTTCTACCATTACTACTTTTTAGAAAGGCCAGCGGTTCTATTTCAGGCTTCAAATAATGATGACATCATTTTTTGTTCTGAGCAATTGTTTAGAGTAAAAATGAGAAATGCTAAAAGGTTTCTTTACATTTATGAAATACATCTTGTGCAAACACAGGGGCCAACTAGAGACAACATCAAAGAGCCAAAGAACCAGGTTTTAAATGTCTTGTTTTGTCCAAAATAATCACATTATCTGCAATTATATCAAACAGAAAAGAAAAGTACAGTTACATTTTTGGACACTGGACTAATTGATAATCAACGGATGGTTATAGCTCCAGTCCTGTGGTTGGGCCCCTGTTGCAAACCTGGGTTGATCACAGGAGGGCCGAGGCCCTAAAGGGCCCCTTGAAGCAGCCAGCTAGTCGTGGCAGTGGAGGGGTTATCCGAGGCACTGAGCTATCACTCAGCCCTCCCTGGCCTCCATCTCCACTCCTCCATCGCAGCTCCTCTTAACCATGGCCAGATGTGCTGCTGGCCCCGCTCCAGCTCAGCACTAAACCACTGACTGACTTACTGCCTTTAGAGCCAGAGACATTAACTCAAAATCTACCCTAAAACAAGATACACCAGTCTGTTTACACCACAGTGGAGACATAAATCTCACCCAGCGCTAAACACTCAATAAGCGAGGCACTAACCGGCTCCGGCTGCTCTGCCGACAAGAAATGCTAACTATTTGCTTACTAATCAGGTGCTTGAACACATCGGCTCAAGCTCCCCGTTAGGAAACCAGAGACTTGGATTTTAGGGTGGATTTCCACTTAACGGAAGCGAGCAGTAATGCTCAGCAGTATCGTTAGCGGTCTGCCCACCGAGTCGGTGTGGACCAAGAGGGCGTGCAGCTTCCCATACACTCGTCATAAGGTTCGTAGCCTCCGCATCCTGACCTCTCCCTCCCTACACCGCTCACATTGATGTAAGATCAATCACACTTAGCTGCGATTTCAAAATGCCGGCTTGCTTTTTAACCAGGTCGACCTACTCTCTCCCCTCTCCCTCACCAACAACAACATTGCACAACGGAGTGCTGAAATTGAGTGACATGCTCTTTAACTAGCCATGTAGGTGCAAAGGAAACTCGGTTTCATGTTATTAGTTCACACAGCAAGGGAGGGAGAAGACTGCTGGGTGCCATGGTTTGGTTCTTCAAAAGGTCACTGGTAGCGCTGCGGTTATGAGGGTCACATGAAGATCGAAGGCGACATTTGAACTGGCAGAATGAGTAGGTGGGTCCATAGTGACAGCTACCGCCATATTCCTTGGGAAGTCCTGTGTACACATATAACACACACACTTCTGCCTACGACTTCCTCGACAGATGAATGCAGCGCGAAGAAATTATCAGCAGCAAACAGCAGCACATGACATCCAGGGCGATGCCTCTACCTCTTTGGGCTCTTCCACTTTACACTGCTGCTGCATACCACCACACTGACCCAATTCTCACACTCTCTCACACACGCACACACACACACACACACACACACACACACACACACACACACACACTTTGCCTTGCTGCCGGCATTCTCCAAAGAAGTAAGGATTGATGGCAAAGACAGAGAAAGAAACTGTGATGAGACTCGACGGAGATTAAAATACAGGAAGTGAGCTGAGAGAAGCTGAATAAGAGTCTCCAACAGGAGGCCAGCTGATGTGACTGTGCATCTATTGATCACAGTGCAGTAGTTGGCTGCTGTAAAGGATCAAAGCTGCTTGCTGGAGACTTTGCGCAGGTCTAAACAGGAATTTAAATATTACACTTGAAGAGTGTAAAAGCACCAAATCAGCCAGAGATGAAATGCCAGGAATTATAGCTGTAATTCCGTAAAGTAAGTCTACTTTACTTGCTAGTTTACTGGTTTGTAAAATATGGGAAAGAGACACATGGGATTCTAGATGAGCGAAAACAGCCCTGGTGTGATGTCATTAAAATAACATAAAAACTAGAAGATGCGCTGCTGTGTCGGAAATGCGTTTTGCCTGCATGTGGTAGGAATGAGAGCGAAGTTGAGCGGGCCTTAAAAAAATAATTAGAACTTAGTCTCGAGAAAATCTCATCCCTGATTTGGACTGGGAAATGAGAGGATCTACTCGTCCCAGCACATTAAAACAAGAAGTGTCTTGAGGAGGTGTGGTCTCGAAGAGAAACGCGCTGTCAAGTAAAGGCAGCGGCGCAGCGGAAGAGACGGGCAAGAGACTGTCTCGTCAGCCGGCGCCTCTGCGTCTCATCTCAACACCACTCGGGTAATGAGGTTTCTCAATGAGCTTCACACAGACAGTTGCATGAACAAACAGACACACTCACACACAGACACAGAGAGGTCTGTTCAAGCAGCGTGTCCAGTCAGGGGACGTTGTGGGTCTTGTGACACCCATTAGGGCGACGGTCACTGTGGGGGACAAAAGAGATGCCAAGTGTCGGTTAGAGAGGATGCAGAGTGGATAAGTGTGCTTAGGCTTCGACTTGAGCTCGAAATGTTTATTACGCACACCTTTATCCATTTACTAACGAGCGCAAACGAATGCACTTGCTGGCTGGCAGGCTGACACAGTGTGTGGCTTAATAAAGATAAACGAGCGCAAGTGTGACACGTTTGACAACCCTTGATTTGGACCTCAAAGCTGCGAAGCCAATCAGCACGCAGGCTCCCAGGACCTTTTGATAAAGACCAAAGATAATTTCCTGCTTATGCGTGGTCCGACAATGAGGAGTTTTGAAAGCACGAATCAGTCATTTCCACCCACAATTCAGGTTGTCAATGCAGATTTAATTTTTGATATAAAAGCAATGGCCAAATCTTACAAATGGTCTTTGTGGAAACACAAAACCACTGAAATGCGTATAACCTCGGCCCACTGCAACAACCGTTCCAAATATATAATTTATCAATATATCATTTATTGTCAACTACTTGCCGAAAATGTTTGTTTTGTGTACTTTCTATATTGATAGCGATTAGTTAGTGACTCGTTCACTGATGTAATGGCCTCTCATTAGTCTCGCTTTGTCACATGACTAAGGCCCGATACTCTGCAGGGGGTCCATGAGGATTAAACTGAAGTCAGACATCTCCCGCCTCCTTTCCGGTGAGCCGAAGCGCCCTAAAGGGCATCACCGATTCAAAGTGCCACCGGGAGCGTTTTTCACTTGTTTACAGACTGCATTCATAATCCGGCACTCGCTTATTTGATAAAATCCACAGCTTTAAAAAATAATCGGAGCACCTCCGCTGCTTTGGTTGCTAGCAACCACTGCTCTGAGGTAAGCAACAGTCTCGCCTGGCACCATATGGCGCTGGTGGGCATTTGACAGATTGTACAAGCTCCCTCCTTAGCTGCAGCTCCCACACTGTGTGCCCATCGGGCATAGCTAGCCCCCTGAGGACGGAGCTTCTTGTCCTGAGGACAGGGGCGAGGCTGCCTCGAAGGTGGGAGGAGAAAACAAAAGGATGGAGATGGAGGACACCGCTGAAACATCGTATAAGCTGCACCTCAATTGTCTTGTTTGAGGAAATGTGTCGTTAGCCTATGATATCACCAGATGTGAAGTAAGACTACGAGTTAAAGAAAATCATCTTTTCATTTGGTGCTTTGGTGAGGATTCAGCCACGTGACCTTGCTAGTGATTTTAAGTAAGTGCACCAAATAGACCGCCCCAAGTCAATTCACCATAGATTTTGAGCACTGGACATACACACATGCACGCACATGAAACACAGGGACGTGACGGTATGAAAGCACTAGTGGCACAGCCGTGACACACCCCATGGATGCATAGCAGGCAGGGAGGCAGGTCATCAGGGGCTTTGCTGGCTCAGGCCTGACTATATAAGGCCATTCTGTAGAGCAGAGGGAATCTTCCCCACATACCACGCACAATTTGAAGAATTATGTCTTTTCCTATGTTATCATTACTCGCGCACTCCCTTTTTTTATTTTGTATTCCTATATCCAGAGTGAGGCACCTGAGATTGTGTACCGAGCCAGCTGGTTCAGAGCCAACTGATAAAGAGTGACGCAGGGAGAGAGTCTCTCGCGCGAGAGCCGAGTGAGGATACAAACGCATTATTATAAAATACCTTCAGAGCAAGTCTACGTGGCAAACATACATAACGTCTCCTCCAATCCAATAGTTACTTGCAAAAAACACAGAGGTATCGACAAAGAGCATCTGCTGGTTCATAACACATTATAACATAATGTTGTTAAAACACTGGTCGAGGTTGCAATAAATTCTCTTTGCAGCCTTTAAAAAAAAAGATTTTTAGCATTTAACGACAATACTTCTCACATCCGTTAGTCATTTGATGATAATACTGCACAAGTGTGTTCAATCTGTATATAGACCCAGGCTTACATAAAGCCAGCTGGCCAAAGCTAAATGAAGTGATTTAAAAAGGGGTCTTTTTAGCCATAGTTTTCAATATGGCCATAATTTTCAATATGGGCGTCAGTCAAATTGTGCAGTGCTGTGTTTTCAGAAATTGACTGTAATCTGGCACCTCTCCAGGGGCAACGGCTGCCCTCTTGGCAGAGACAGTGAGAGAGCCTGCAGCACAGCATGGCCACAAGAACCTTGACATGGCATTTTGGGTCTCAGAGAACAGCTTGTTTTTTTTAATTTTCTGTAAAGCTGCAAGTAGTGCAACACAGCAGAGGTATGGATATAGATTTTTGGTCGGGATCTGATCATAATCCAGCAGCGCTGGCTCTCAATCAGGTCTGTCATTGAGTGTTGGAATATTTCAATACCATGTTTTTTGACGAACCTCTTTTCTGAAAATGTTATTATAATACAATACATGTAAATTATAGTATAACTCAGGAACATATCAAAGAACAACACGCCCAATCTGACCAGACATTCAAAGCCAACTTCTGGTGCTCGCCAGGTCCAAGAAGCAGGGAAATGTATCATTACACTCTGTGTTGTGTTTTTAAATCATTTTTAAACAGAGAGCAATCAATGTACCAAAAACTATTTGGCGCACAAGTCAACAAGCATAGCATTATAGCGAGTAATAAATGCAAGAACAGCACTAATACACTTGACATTTGTTGTGGAAATGCAACTTTAAATTCAACATCCAACCACATCACAAAAAAAGCCAAAAGAAAAAAAAACGTCTCAAAAGGGAATCAAAAGTCACCACTAATAGAAAAGAGCAGAGAAGCTCGGCCACATTGTGTGATCTAAAAAGGGCCTCGCAATCTGTGACCAAGTGCTTGACAAAGCAGAAAAGGCCTCAGAGGGAGAAGAAACTCCACCCCGTTTTCGGTTGGGGGCTTTTGGGATTATTCACTCGGTTGGCGTTTGAAAACCCTGCAGACAAACTCCTCCTTTCTGTGGACCCAACCGACGGACGGACTGAGGGACCCCAAAGAGCGAGGAAACAAACTCAGCTTTGTGAGAGCAGTGGGTAGGGTTCGTCTGGAACTGGGCAGCTGCTTCTTCTGCCAGTTGCAGCCGACCCACTCCCCCCCCCACCCCCGCCCGCAACCCCATCAGGCCACATGCTCATTCAACTGGTTAACATGACAGTCAATGCAGCGACCGACAGCTGATCGAAGAAGGAGGCTACTGCATCGGGCTCCAGTGGGCTTCGGCTTCGCTGCAGACAGTTGGGCTTATCTCGTGCAGGCTGTGAGGACCATGTCTTTGTGTTGACTGCAGGCTAATCTGACAGCCCTCTCTCGTACGAGCTCCATTCCCACACAGCAGCGCTCGCAAATAGAATTAGCACTGGACAGTGAATGGAAACGGAGATTAAAAAGGGACACACACAAAAAAAAAGAAGCGAGAAGCAGTAATTCTCTGTCCCATTCTGCCCGGCTCGAAAACCCATCTGGTGGCAAGATAGCAAGCAGGCATTACACTTCACCATCACAGCTATCTGCTTCATCCCTCTCTCTCTCTCACACTCACACACACACACACCGCTGATTTCAGGTGTGGCAGTCAGACGAGCACATGCACACATGTGGGTTCGCTCTGTGAGTTTTGAGGATGGGGAAGATCTCGGAAGTTCACCGCACGAGGGGATTGAATGCAGGTCACTGGAGCACTGTCAGAATTAAATACTCAGCTAAGCTTGCTGCTCAGTGCACAAGCAAATTGATGTTTTTTTGGGGGACTAGCCTGCTTACACCACTCTATTAATAGCCATGCTTAGGAAAGTAGAGGTCTGTTTAACATATAGGCATGTGGTTAAATGTCATCCTTCATTGTAGCAGCAGGGAACAAAATGGAGCCTTGCTAGCTGCAGCGACAACAACACAAGGAGGCCCATTGCAACACTGCTAGGACAGATGTGCATCCAATCCAAGGCCATCCCTGCCCAAAACATGCCGAGCACATCTCTGACTTCAACGCAAGCGACTGCCGTCCCTCGCTCCCTTTTTGGCCGTGTCTTTCAACAGCCGCAATGTTCATTTTCAACGAAGAAATGTGACACCAAAGCAGATGGCCCACATAGTGGGATTCCCATCCAGTGAACTGGGGGGTGGGGGGATAAAAGTCCTGATTTTAAACAGGATATGAAATCTGGTTTTGTTAAAAATATAAATAAACGAATGAGTTCTGCAGATGGAGTTGTGAGGTCAGCAAGATTAGACTTGTGACAGCGATTGTGTCTCCATCCCTGCCTCCTCACCCACTCTTTCAGGATGGCAGGTGACGTAAGATAGGTGATGCATCAGACTGTAGACGGTCTGATTCACTCTTCACACACACCTCCCAGCTGAACAATGAACTGTGATCAGACTAATAATCAAAAGCAAACCAGCACTAGAAACTCTGAGCATTGCATCTTGATCCTTTCAGCTTAGTCATACATGATGTGAACTGATAGCCACGATCTGAACAGGACGGTTTTTTTTACGTCAGTTCCTTTTGTTCCCAGGTTTTGTTCGTGGGGAAGCAAAGCATGAGGGCTGTAAAAAACACATGATCTATGCTGAGCAGTCACAGTGAATACAGGACAGGCCATGCACTGCGCCTCCAACCAACCTTGTATACTTGTCCATAGGTGCCATTTCCAACTACCTCCACCAATTCAAATATCCCAGCTGGATCCTGAAAAGAACAAGATAGAAAGGCGGGTCAGTGAGAAGGAACAGCAATGTTATTATTTTGTATTTCACAGACAAACACAACAGTGTCCAGTGTGAGCCAGCTGTTGCGCCCTGGTCTCCCCTACATGCCAAATGCATCTCGAACAAAGGAAAACCAGACACTGGCAACACCTCGCTGTGGCTCAGCGGTCATTTTCTATACTTCAGCTCCAACAAGAGGGGCATTAGTTTAAACTCGGACTGGAGGACGTGTGTTTGGACGAGTGACGTGTAATAAAAGATAAGCTAAACAACGTTTAAAAAAAACAAAAAAACATGGGTTCGGTTCGGCAGCACTCACCCGCAACGAAGCCAAGTCTATGTCTACTAGACTTTTAGCTGGGGAGTCGTTCGCCATCTTTCAAATAAAAGCCGAGCTTTCCTGCGCGTTTATTAAAGAAATATCGCTGCTGGCTCATTTGCGGGGACTTCGACGGGTGAATTGAACAGAGGCCGTCGCGTATTCCTCTCTGTGGGATCCGCTTCTTCGCAGTAAGCGCTGGGGGTCTCTCTACTCCATGTTGAGGTGGCAGCAGCGGGCTCCCTGTCCGCTCTCTCTGAGCTCGTGCCACTGGCATCAAGCGTCACTCAAAAGCGAGACTTCCGGTTCAGAGTTTCAAATTAAAAACCCTTTGGATACCGATTCCTGTTTTTATTGTTTTTCGACCGAAGACACAATATAACATTAAAATAAATCTGAATTAAAACAATATAATAATGGTTATAAAGCCAGTTTATACTCAGATTACATTTATTTTATGGTTGATAAGGTACTAATGTTTTAATTACTGCACACCTTTCTACCACATATATGTAATTATATTCTTCTTTTCTATATATATGTGTATGTTATATTGTATCCTTGTGTGTGTATATATATATATATATATATATATATATATATATATATATATATATATATATATATATATATATATATATATATATATTAACATATGCATTATGCTATGCCCTTGAATCAATTTTTACTTGCATGTCTTTTTTTCTTAATATACATAATTATTGGAACATTGTTCGACGGGCCTGAGATCCAAGATTTTCATTGCCAACGGCTGGTTCTCTGTAATGTTTGTACATATGATAATGCAGGTCTATAACCTTCACAGGGCTTTGCTTTACCATGGGTCTTATCAAAGTGTGCTTACATTAGCCAATGGTTGAAGAAGTATAATCAGATCTTCAACCTAAGTAGAGGTAGCAATACTGGAGTGTAAACATCTTGAAGTAAAAGTCTAGCAAAAAGTACTGTAGGAATAAATACCCATTCATGTACATTATGTTATTTTCTACCTGATATTTCCTTGATATGTAGCAGAGTAGTTGGAGGTGTGCATAAAATGGAAATACATAAATAAAATACACGAAGGCTCCCTCAAAATTGTTCTCAAGTACAGTACTTAAATGCATACCTAAATTACATGAGTGAATGCAGCTACTTTAACAAGGCATAGTTTGAGGGCAAACATTTAAACATGTTTGGAATAAGTCATAAAGACTTAATAATCTGCTTTCCTGGTTTAAAAAAAAATGTAATAAATAAAATTACGTCATTCAGTTCATCAACTGATGTGTTCTACAATTTCATATGTTGTATCTTTTATGTTGAAGGCAAAATCGACTCATTTCCGTTTTTGTCCTGCCTGCTTCTGTCTACCTTGACGCAGTCTTTGCTTGAGAACCGCACAAACACAGGAAGCCGGTCGGCTTCACACAGAAAGAAAAGGGTTGGGCCTCAAAACGTCGAGCATGAATGGTTTTTAATGCACTGTGCACACACACTCGAGTTACCACTTTTAAACAACCTGCATGTTTGTATATAAACAGTTCACACGAGCGAGTGCGATGGAGGCCGACAGGAGCTTCCCCCTCCCCCTCTCCCGTCCCCACCACCCAGCATCCTTGTGGACATGCGCATGATCGAGTGTCAATATTGGTAATCATGGGTGTGGCAAGTGAGCAATCTCAGGAGAGATGCTGGCTATGTTAATGCATGGTTCCCAAAGCAGCGTGGGACATGAGGGACAAACAGTATTACTTAATTCCAAATTAAGCATACTAGCTTTTAAAATGAGATGTTTTACTTCTTCAAATATATACTGTATCGCTCCATAATAGTACTTCATTACGTCATGGTGTGTTGTGTCAGTGATGTTCGGAAGAGTCGCTCTCTGTAATGTTTTTTGGTAATTACCTCCTTATTAACATGGAATTTGTTAGTGCTCAGTCAAAGCAGGCGTCTGTATATGCATGTAGTAATGGATATAGTGAACCCATAAAGGCCTGTATGCAGTGCACCCAAAGGTGCTACTACTACTGTCATCGTTCTGTACGCAACATAAAGCAACTACATAGTTTAGTATATGGTATTAAAAAAAAGTTCAGTATCAATACCACAATTAGAGAAAGTGTGTCAATGGGGTTAAGTTATTATTATTAAGTCCATTGCAGAGAGGACAGTTGTAGCTGTCCAGTTATCCATCACAAACCCACAATGAATCTTACGAAACAGAAAAGATAAGCTTTTGGTTAAACAGACTTCGACTCAATGTTTAAACAACAGAGTCTGGGCGAACCAGTCCGACAAGGTGAGAGAGGCCACCTGGCATTGGGGAAGGGAGCAAAAAGATCAAATTATTACCACATCATAAAAAACAACGTTTGTGTGTGCATGTCTTTATCCGGGGGACACCCTGAGTGTTTACATTTTTGGATGTGTTTTGAGGATTTTATGATTTTTAAGAACTCTTAATAATCGATGACCCGACGTTGTTAAAAGGTGCATTGGGGGGACGGGACGGGAGGGAGGCAGGATGGGAGTCTTGCTAAAAGGAAGGGAATAAAAAACACTCAGGGTCTTACGACTCTGTTGTCTACGACATTGTTTCAGAAGAAAATTTCAGATTTTATTCAGCCAAGTTTTTTTTAGTTCGACTGTTATTTAAATTATACAATTAGTTCTGATAATACTTTCATTTTTTAAGTGTAAGCGTCTTTATAACTGCACTGAGGTAAAACAGGGTGTGTTCTTTGTCTGCTTGTCGTTGGCAGATACTCTGCCATGAAAAAGATGTACCATCAATCTAATAACACCAAAATATATAGTATTTACAAATATATGCACAATCTTTTGATTTGTAACGACCTAAATATGCGCAGTGCTGCGCAAAGGAGGCGCCACATTGACGTCCACGAACACCACAACACTCCCACGATCCACCGCGGCTATCCCCAATTGGCTCTTGTACTGAAAGTGTCAGACCCGAGGTGAGTAGCGTCACTGAGTTTTAAAACAAATGCTGTTAAACGTGTAACTTTGTCCTATTCGTCACAACTGTACATACGGCTGAATACGTCATCCTTGGCTTTAGTGAGTGTTACGTTAGCGTGACTTCTCGTAACACAATAGAGGACAAGTTGCTAAAGCTATCTTAGCTTGTTAGCAGGTGCTAAGCGTTAAAGCTAGTCAAGTGTTACTAAAGCAAACAACACTCAGCCTTACTTAGCAGCAAGAAGGACTTTGCACGATGGTGTTGTGCCTCAATAGTTGTATACGTAGTATTAGTAACAATACGACGTGGCACCTGTTAAGTGTGTAATTTTAGCCAATTCAAAATCGATAAACTGTAGCTTAGCTAACTAGCTAGGTACTTTAGCAATGCTAGCTAACGTTAATTTGCTCCAGGTAACCATCAGCTCGTCGTTCTGTGATACGTCACAAGTTTAATAGATGAATGAGTCCTCCAAGAATGAATTTTCGTGCACATCTTGTCGTAGACTCACATGAAATGTCCATAATTTAAAAATAGAGATTTGGAAATATCAAAAAAAAAGTACACCAACTATACCTGTGCAGCTCGACTAAGAAGAAAACATGTGTGCGTTTTATTGGTGTTACATTTATATTAAATTACATTTGATTTGTTTCTCAAAACATATACTTTTGTTAATAATGTACTAAAACATTCTTTTCATTGAGTTATTTGTAAAAAAAATAAATAAATAAATAAAATGTGTTGTCTACATGGTATCATTTAAATCCAGTGTAATAAAATGTAGAGTGACTTTAAAACAGCTCAATTATTTAATTATTTTGAACAAATTATCATCAGCAGGAAACAAATATTTATTTTAGACATTTGTATCGGCCCAGAATTTCACAATCGCTGCATCCCTAACAGATAGAAGTTTAGAGTTCAGTCTCCGGTGCAATATTAACTTCAAACAGTCTAGAAAAATGACAAGAGCTACTTTTAATTTCTTCAGCATACAAATGAATTTCAGTCCTTGCTGCTCAATGATTTACATTTTTCTCTCATTTTTTGATGTTTTGTGTCACCCAGGTCTTCGGGTGGCATTGTGGATGCAGGACCGTCCTCCCAGAAGAACGTGTCTGAAAAGGTGGTGGATGGACGAGGAGACCTCGCCAAGTTTCTTGAGGTCCAATTCACAGGTGAGTTTTGGGCATATATAGACTTTTCTTATCTGCACAATTTTACTGTTCCCCCTCATAAATACGTATTCCTTTGCCACTAGAGACTCACTGTAATCTGAGGTTTTGTCTGTGTCCATATAGACACAGACAAAGATTACAGTGAGTCTCTCTAACTGTACTCACTGTAATCTGGGGTTTTGTCTGTGTATGTATGTATATGTATATATATATATATATGTATATATATGTGTGTGTGTGTGTGAGTGTGTATGTATGTATATATATATATATGTGTATATATGTGTGTGTATATATATATATATATATATATATGTATATATATATATATATATATGTATATATATATATATATATATGTATATATATATATATATATGTGTATATATGTGTGTGTATATATATATATATATATATATATATATATATGTGTATATATGTGTGTGTATATATATATATATATATATATATATATATATATATATATATATATATATATATATATATATATATGTGTGTATATATGTGTGTATATATGTCATATATGTGGAATTTTTTTTCTTTCTTTTTATTCTTAAGTTTTGTTGTATTAATACATCTAGATTGAGCTAGTTGCTTCATATTGCTGTTTAGATTTAAAATGTAATTTCAAGTATTTGTATTGTTGTACAGCTGGAATGTCATTTCAAAACTTGGTGATTAACTAACTGTTCTCTCTTTGTTTTTCAGAGCGCGGGGAAGCGGCAAATCCGGATGTAGATCTACATGTGACATATGTTGTATGTAATAAAAAGAGGGAACCCTGTTACTGTGTATTTACTGTGTATTTACATGGCCTTTTTTTTCATGGGTCGCGCAATCAAAACTCATAACCCTCTCCGTATCTTACGCTGGAAACCGGGGAGGAGGCTCATGCCTCTGACTCCCTTCGCGGATCATGATGGGGTTCACATCTGAGGCGCGAACCCGGGACCATGCGCTTGACCCAACAGGAGCTTTGCTACTGCGCCACCACTTCCCGCGGACTTGAATATGTTCTCTGCGTGTATTTGTCTTCTTCATTTGGGTGTTGGACCTAAAAGTACTGATCTGCATAAGAATTGAACCCATAGCCTCCAGTCTGCAACACGGTTGTCTATCTCATCACACTATCAGCTCTGACCCTTGTGTCTGTTTTTCGCTATATTTGACTTCTTTATTTTGGGGTTGGACCCAAAAGTACTGACCTGCATAAGAATTGAACCTACAAGCTTCAGTCTGCAACAGGGTTGTCTATCACATCATGCTATCAGCTCTGACCATTGCTTCTTTTTTTGGCATCTTTTACTTTAATCTAGAGTATTTTTACTTTTGGTACTTTAAATTGTACATTTTGGTGATAGTTATGCATTTTTACTTTTGGTTGGACTTCTATATTTCTACCGTAGTATTACTGGTTGTATTTCTGTAAAAGTTATAACAACCTTTTCCACCACTCGTGGCTTGTGGAGTTTTATTCTGTAGAAATCATTTTGTTGATTGGGTTTTGTATCATTAACCTGATTCTGCACATTAATGGAAAAAGAGATCATGATAGAGGAGTTTAAGTGTTCATGGAGATTACGTTGTGAGTGTACTTTATTTTTTCATCATCTTTATTGTAACCGCAATAATAACTGCCAGCAGGTTTTTGAATAAAAAAAACATTTTATTACATATACGTACATCATTCAAATGAAACTCTGAACAACCCATTCACACACTGTTTGAAAACAGACACTCCAGTTTAATAAACAGTGGCACAAAAATATAAAGACAGAAAGAAGTAAGGAAAGTTCTTCACAAACAAGTGTGATCCATAGATAAATATGACAAATTAAAAATATGTGTGTGTATTTATTTGACTTGAAATGTCCTCAAGGATATGTAATCTGATGTGACCCTCTCACTATATTGTTTCGGGGAACTACACGTCTGGTATCATTGAAGGATTCAAGATTCAAGAAGTTTTTACTGTCATGCACAGAAAACACTGGTGGCAGTTATTCATTATTTAGTTAGTTATTATACAATGAAAATTTTATTTTGCTCGGTCCTCACAACACAATTACAATAAACTTAAGGTAAAAAAATATGGCACAAAATATAAAAGATAACAGTGTTGCACAATAATATAAAAGTATTGCTATGATAAATATGATAATGGTATTGCTATGATAGATATGATAATAGTATTACTCTGATACATATGATCAAATATGATAACAGTATTGCTCATTGTAACTTTATACACTATGCATTGCTACAACATTGCAATTTGTGGAAAGGTTCCGGTGTTGATGGTATTTCGGGAGGACACTCTTGAGGGTGTGATGGTTGACATGGCCGGCTGCAGCAAACAGCGTCCTGGTGTCCAGTCTCTTGCACCACCTCTTGTTCAAGTAGACACAGACGCCGCCGCCTCTCGTCTTTTCCGAGGCCGCTGTGAATCAGAAACAGAGTCAATTTTAATAACCATGTAACTTTGCACATACATGGAATTTGATGCCGGTTCACTTTGCCCTTTGTACTTGTATACAATATGTCGTGGGGACAGGGATGGTCATGGAGCGCTTGAAGCAAGAGGGGACTTCACACAGCTCCACACAGGTTAAAGATCAGCGTGAAGATGGGGGCCAGCTGTTCAGCTCAGACTTTCAGGCAGACTTTTTGGGCCCGAAGCCTTCCTGATCTTCTGTTTGTGAAAGAGCCCACTCACATCCTCTTCACAGATCCTCGGTGCCGGTAGACAGAGTAGACACAGTGTGTTGCAAGCTAGTAGAGTCGGAAATGCTGTCTGAAAGCCATGTTTCTGTGAAAATAGGAGCACAGCAAACTCTCTCTCGGTTGTAATCTTAGTTCTCAGCTCATCCACCTTGTTTTCGAGAAAGCGGACATTAGCTAACAACCTTGTAGCAATGCATAAGTAGTGGTGGTCGAGTAGTCCTCGCCTTTAGCCTAGCATGTAGCCCCCCTCTCTTGACAAGACGCCGTCCTTTCTTGGGTTTTTGATGTTACTTTTGACATAAACTACATCCCGTCCTTTATTTTCCGGTGCAGCAGGTGGCGGTAGAGACCTCGGTACTGCAACCCGCCACAGACGCAGAAGAAGATGCTGCAGGTGCTCAGAGTCTCCACTAGATGGCGGCAATGTGTCACTGATGAAGTGAGTCAGGTCAGGGCGTGTTGCTATCTGAGCTTTTGTTATCAGTCTACATTCTGTTTTATGTCTTCTGTCTAGAAGCCTCCATTATTCCAAGATGTCAAAGTTGGTTCCGCTTCTTTTTTTTATTTTTATTTTTTTAATATTCTGTTCAACGGGTGAAGTACTACAATGCAGAGAACTATCAGGTCGGGCGTTTTGAGGACTTCATCTTAAAATATCAGGCATTCCTGTGTCTAGTTATCACTGCTTTTGAGATTTGCTGTCAGCGTCACTATTCGGCGTGGGAGCAAATCAGCAAGTTGAATATAACACAGTTGTCCCCAGCAAGAACACACACATGTGAATTAAAGTCTGAAGTCGTTATGTGTGTCCAAGCTAATGTCCTGCACACCAAGACTGTAAATACTGCTCCACCCGCACTGTCTTGAGAGGTTTGTTGCCGACATATGGCTATGAAGTCATCATTTTGACCTGATTCCCATGGCTCAAAGGTCAATATCAACAACCCTCTGTGTGGTGACATTTAGTGAAGGGGTGAAACTCGTGGATTCTTCACTAAGCAGTCAAATAGTAGATGTTTGACTGCCCTCTTGTGGATATCTTCTGATATTGCAGCAACAAACAACATGTGGGCCACATCCAGATGTGTGGCTTGATGGTAAAGGTGCTCTCAGTTTGTCTCTCTGTCATTCACTCAGAATTGAGACACTGTCACCATCAGATTAATAATGATGTATTATAAATAGCAACATGTAGTACAAATGTTGAGTTGCAAGACATGTTAAGAACATTTACACAGTACATTTCTGATAGAAAAATTATCCTCCAAAATCCAGTGCCAATTTCCTTCAATGTCCCAGTGCAGTTAACGGTTGAATGAATGAAAAGCATTGGATATCTTTCACGAGTTTCAGTAAAGGCAGAACAACCAAAACAAGTGGACACACTAAGTACCAGGGCCTTTGTTTCAGTGTGCAAGTATTTTCATGATATTTGAAGAGTCATTTCCTGTCTTCCAAGACATTTAAGGGATAGTTTGGGTAAATTGCAGTGGGAGCGTGCCCACCATCATCTACTGTAGGTAATAATAATAATTGACGATGAACCCCAAACACCCAAACTAACCCTTTAATATGCCTTTGCAAGTAAAAATATATAAAAAGTTAACACTGTTTTGTAGCTCTTATCAATGGAAAATACTCAAATAATTTGTCAAATATTCCTAGCGTTCACTCTCCTTGTCCAAAATGTTAGAATCCCTGATACAGACTAGCTTCACCTATGTCTAGCATGATAGTGAAAGGTACAGAAAAGACAGAACATGTCAAAACACATAGCATTGTCAATAGCTTTCCTTTGAACCGGTGCCTCTTACAGTGCAGTGCAAGTAGCTACATTACAGGGTAACAGGCCTGTGTCCCTGGCATTACAGAGAACGCCTCTCTATCTGAGGACAAGTCATTCATGGACATTAAATCGAAGATTGCAAATGGATTCTGTTCCTGTATTCATCTTCGTATTGACTTTTTCCCCCCCAAACAAAAGCATAAATTCTGTCATGACGTGATACTAAGTTGCCTGTACTGACATCCTTCTTTTGCAGACATTTTCTTTTCTCTTCACTGTATTTTGAGACGCCGGGTTTGCGGACACCCACTTGCCTGTGACATCTCCTCCATTAAAAAAAAGTTAAATATATGACCAGTAGGCAGCACCTTTCAATCACAACTTGTCAGTTATTTCTAAAATAATAAGATTACAGCGTGTCTCCTGCATACCAAGCTTTCAGGTCTGCCACTGAGGTCAGCTACAATACATCCCTGTCTGAGTAAACCAAGGATGTCGAGAGGATTTCATATGAAAACATGTCTTTTAGTCAGTGTTAATTGTTATTTAGTTCAGTAGAAAGTCTGGGCTTGGGTACCCAAACAGCTGAAAGTCCCCCTGGTATCGTGCGTAGAGGCGCCTGACGTCCCGCTTGCTGAGGCCTGAGAAGTATTGCTCCACCTTGGTCCTGTTGTAGCGTGTGATGCCTGGAGGAATGGCCGGGTAGGACACCTTATGGTCGATGCCTGCTGCTTTGAGGATGTGGGGTGCGTCCTCCTCCAGTGTCTCATGGTGGCCCACCACACTGTAGTGTATTTCACACGGCGCGCATAAATCTGCATAAGTCACCCAGTGGATGATGTGCTCACCGAACTGCCGGTCCACAGTGCGACGGCCGTCCACGTCACCCAGGTAACGGACAAAGTCCTCAAAGTGCAGGCCAGAGGCGGCATGGTCGCTGTCGCGGTGGAACTTGCGGTATTTACGGATGATGGCTGGGGCGATGTCATGCTTGTACCAAGGTTCGAAGCGCGGGTTCTTCACAAACTTGTCCTTGAAGGCGGAAATGAGGCGCTCAAAGGGGTCTCTCACGATGAAAAATTTAAAGTAAGTGTTTAATCTGTTGAGACAAACAAGGGATTAGGAAAAAAAATCGGTTTCGAGGACGGATCCTGCTTCCTGCAGACAGGTCTGTATTCATCACAGTGGGCCTTAACCAACCTGTAAGTAATCTCTTGCGGCGTGAGCGATGAGAGACGGGGGAGGCCGTTCTTCTCGTGGTCATGAACAAGATTTTCCGGGATCTCCTCCACAGTGGGGAACGCTCCTGCCAATGTTGATAAAACAAGTCATTAACTAAAGGAATTACAGTGAACATTGTTATTACCCTTACACAACAGACACTCACCATTGAGCACAATGAGGACCTTCTTCCATTGTGTGTTGCCCACTTTGGGCGTCTGGCAGAACAAGATCTTCTGCTTGTCGCAGACAAAGATGCGGTCCAGGACAAACTTGCTGATGGCGACGTGAGTCAAATTCCTTAGGCTGCTGTTCTTGCACACAGTTGAGAGCAACTCGCTTCGCCTGTCCACGACTGACTGCCAATCGGTCACTGTTGGTACCGCTGAGGGCTGACACAGACGCAACACTATTGTGACTAATAGTCTTTTTCATTTTTCATTGTTATTACAGAGAAAAACGTGATTATGTTTTAGAATCAGTTTCTCTCGTCACCTGATCATATGCCTTTGGGGCTGGTTTCACTGGGCTGGAAACAGGAATAGGTTTCACCCCCTTGGTGCCCGGCACTGTCCAGCTCTGACCACCGACCCTCTCTCCATAGTCTAAAGAATACATATAAAAGAGGGTTGATCACATTCACTCCTGCAACTGGCTGTAGTAATCAATACCAGGCATGACAGCTTACCGTCTACAGCTCTGAAACTGATGAACTTGCTGACAAACATCAGGATGAGCAGCACCCAGCCGCAAGCCCCGAGGAGCAGCCAGTGGTGCCGCATCGCTTCGCCCGTCAGCTGACGGCCATGGAAACAGAGCGACGCTCCCACCTGGACACACGGAAGAGCCGTTAGCATGAATATGTGTTGGCAACACGGCTTCTGAGACTATCAGATGTTGAAAGCGAACGACCCATGTTGTCGGAACTGACGTTGGAGCTTCTAGCTGGACGAGTCTCCATTATTGTTATAGGTACTGTAGTTAGTTAGTTGCTAGCTAGTTAGCGTGTCAGTTAGCTAGCTTGTCGGTTGGTTAGCCAAACAGCTAGCCACACCTGTCCCAGATATGAAAAAGACAACTGGATCCATTCTCGTCTTTCTCGGCGAGGGTTCATTCAATGTTACAAACTGAGAGAGCCTCGCGTCTTACCTTGTTGAGTTACAGCAACTTCACAGCTGCACAAACTCTGGAGGAAATGTAATGCGATGCCATCGTCTGTCGCCTACTGCGTCCCTGTTCGTCACAACATCCGACTGCTAATAAACAAGTAGCGCCCTCTCGTGGCATTATGGCGCTCACGCTTATTTACTGCTGCCGTCGGTTTTCATTTGATGTCTACATTTGTTTTCTTGGGATGTGATCCAGCCCAATATATAAGGAATAATGGATAAATTAGGAAATATCACACTTTCTGCAGTCTTAGTTTCATTGCCGTTTTACTTAGCATTAAGCAGCTGTTTGTGTAGTGCTTCATAATGTATTTAGAGACAAGGATTAATTTGCTACCAACCCATCAATTTATTAAAAAGCATAGTAATACAGATAACACCAGACCATCCCTGTTCAACACATGGTCCACTATCTATATTAGAAACTATGCTCTTTACTAAAAAAACAAAACAAAAAAACATAGTTGCAGTCCAGCATGGAAGAACACCATCAGCTTTTGGGGTTCAATTGAAATTTACCTTTTTAAGAATACACTAGTTTGGAACAATATTTACAGAAATACTTTGTACTCATAGCAAATCTAAAACCTCTGCAAATATAAGATTCAGTTATTTGCAGAAACAGAAATAAACACAAGACAAGAGGTCGTTTTATTTTATTTATTCGACTCGCAGAGTTTAGTTCTCATCAACGTTGACTGTCTGCAGACCTGTCGGAAAGAGGGAAAAGATTAATTAAATGTCTTTACTGCTTTAGTAGGCGAATGGTAGTGTCAGTTAGTGGCGCATTTACCTTTGCATGTAGTGACAGGAACATATGTGACCAGGGTGTACAGTTTGTTTGGGGAGTCCTCGTCCTCATTACGTTTCCTGGACAGTCGTACGCGCATCCTGTATGGCACATTTCTGCACAGCACAACACAACACACACACCATGAAGTTACAATCTTCACTAAATCTAAACTAATTCATATGTTGCCACAAAGCAGAGGGTTTTTTTTAATACACTTTTTACAATTCTAGAAAGCGTTCATAGTATGTTGACTTTCTCAACCACTTTAACGTCTCAGTCATTGGTACAAAAAGCACTTCTTGTCTGAACTGACAGAAAGGTGGAGAAATCCACATTTTACCTATTTATTTTGCAAGATAGATTAACTCTAACTGCCTGTCAGTGGCAAAAAAAGTCCATGAAAATAATTACAAAAGTTCTCAGTATTATTTTGTTGCATCTTTTTTGTCATCCTTCAGAAATTCAAGTAGGTGGCAGACACTAATTGTAAACTTTAAGTAGTAAACAGATAAAAACACAACCTTTTCCTTTTCTATATTATGCAGTCTCACAGAAACTCTATACAAAGTGTTCCCTTTCCCTGCACCACAAACTAACACAAGCAGGAGAATGCAAAGTGAGAGAAGGTTTATACTCTGGGGATTTATTGTAATGAAAAAAATAATCACAAAAAGTTTGCTCAGATGCGAGTATAAACAGAGCATCATCTCACCTGACACCCTTGCTCCACACTGCCTTGTTGAGGCGAGTGTCAATGCGGACATCAGGGGTACCCATCTCCTTCATGGCGAACTTGCGGATCTCCTTGATGGCGCGGGGAGCCCTCTTCTTGAAACCACTGAAAAAGGAAATGACACCATTGATCAAATCCAATACATTCCAGTTTTACTGTAAAATTGCATCTGGGTAAAGAATGTTTAGGCTTGCAAAATGTGATGTGCATGCCAAAAATACAACACCAACTGCTGTGCACAAGTGTCATTTAAACACACATTTCCAGGGCCTAATGTGTTTTTGCAGTACTCACATTCCATGGATGCGCTTGTGGACATTGATGGTGTACTCTCTGGTCACAACCTCATTTATGGCAGAACGCCCCTTCTTTTTCTCTCCTTTCTTTGTTGGGGCCATCTAGAAACAACATACATGGATCACTACTTTAGCATGTGAATGCTACATTATTTGTGAACGTTACAAACAATTAAGTACACTGGCGGAACAGCACAGCTTAACTTAAAGATGTTTAGAAATGTTCTGCATTCATTTCATAAATCATTAAAGTATCTAACGTTAGCATAGAGCTAGCTTATTCTCATTGACGTTACTGTACGTCAGCTGGCCTGCAGGCTTAATGGTGAGATTAACAGCATTTACGCTATAAAATCAACATAAACATTTACCAGTGCTCGAAGATCGACACAGAATCACACTGCTTTTACCTCCAAGTGGGCGCTGGGAAGGCAGGCTAACTGAAGCCATTACGGTCGAAATCAACGCTGTAACGTTGTTCAACTTTAATTGTATTTAAATACTTTAATCCACACCAAAAACCACACTAAAAGGACAACACACAACTAATATGTATATTCGGGGGAAATACGCGGTCAGTAATGTATTTATTGTCTCAGGATGGTGATAGATTGTAGAAATAAAATTTCCCAAAAAATACTCACTTCGATGTCGATGAGGCGGAAGTCGGAAGGACGGACCAAAAGCAGAGAATTGTGGGTAACGGAAATCGGTCCGTTTTTTATGATGTTCGTGTACAACAACTGTAAGACTAATTGTTCCGAGATAGACGTGAGCGGTTAATGACGATATTTCAGATAATCAAGACGAGGGAATGTAAATCTTTGCATTATCAGACTTTATAAAGAAACATGGAATATGAACTGTTTATGTTCTCAATAAATATGCTTAAGTCACTTGTATAGACTTTATGCAATACATATGTTTTTCTTTTGAAGAACAATGTTAGCTGCCCTTAGTGTGGTATTATAGTGAAGAATGTAAACACACGTACTAGGCTTTAAACCAGTTACGGACAGACAATAAAGACCATTCATAATAAAAATAGATGCTTTATTTTGTGCGTGAGACTTTGAGGTTTGCAACCAGATATGAGACACCTGCTTTATTGTTGTCTCAAGTCTTCGTATAATTGTGCATTTTCTCAGACTGGCTGTCGAAATGTAAGGAAAAAAAACGCAACCATAAGAGAATGTGGTCATATGTTAAATTAAGCACTTACCTCAAAATGCAAAAGACTGCATCTCTAGCTGCCCTTGTAGCTCACTGTGCTAATTTATTGTGACAATTCTGATAAACTTGCTCTACATTTAAGTCCTCCAGGTCCAAAGTTGCCCTCATTTGGTAAATTACAATGTGAAAGTCATTCTCCATTTATATTTCAGTAAAAAAAAGAGAAAAGAATACAGCATTAAATCAGATATCACGTGTACATCTCAAAATTAGCCTTCTACCTTAGACAAAATAAATATGCAGGAGGAAAAGAGTAGAGGTCAGACTTAAAGATAGGGGGCTACTTCAGAGCTCACTCTCTCCATGTCTGCAATGTCACTTTCAAGCATAGCCGGGAGGGGGTGTCAAGTTGAATCCAGGTCTCTGAGATAACAGCCTTTCCCCATTCCAATTGTGTTCTTTAAGCTGTTCAGTGCAACACTGAAGCTGGTTCGTCCATTGATTTGTATCCAAGCACTCAAAGCATGCATGACCTGCACTTTAAGTGTCAATTGTTGAACTAAGAGTGATGATACAATCACATCCCAGAGGTTCAGTTTATCCATCTGTAAGTCTTTTTTATTGTGACTGACTAGTCAACAGCTGGAAAAACAGGAACGTGAAACTCAAACTATTTATCTCTTCAGTCATTTCTTTAAAAAACTAAGCAGTCTAATGTCTTTTCCTATCAGGGGTCATTTTGGCTCCTTTTTTTTTGACGGTGTGGGCTGGTGAACGTTATGGAGAGGAAATCCACATGGCAGTGTTGGAGGTCTGGGACACTGCAGTCTATTGTGTGCTCTGCACTCACTTCAGTTCAGGTAGACATTGCCAAACCATTCAAAACAAATACATCAAGCAAAAAGCAATAATGTCTCCCAAGACTAACATTTGTAACAAATCACATTCAATGAAGGAATAGTTTGGCAGTGCTTATTTGTGAGAAACGTTCATTCAAGTCCCTGCAGGATGTTTCAGTGTTGTTGGTCAGTAACGCTCTGCAGCAAACGCTTTAGATTTGCTCTGCAGATACTTTGTATTACGACCTAAACAAAAATAGTAATGACATCAAGCGTCACATGAGTTCAAGGCTAAACAGTCACTTCATACAAAGCAAAAGACCCGTTACAAAAATCAACATCTAACAATTTTAATGCACAGTCGTAGTAACCAATGCACAATAAACAAAAACAAAATTGTAATTCAAAGTTGGTTAGGCAGGTGAAACTGACAGTTCAAAAGCTGCTCTAAAACATTGCAATGCACAAAAAAAAAGTCATTTTAGGTGGGTTTTATGCCTCTGATACATGGTTCATATCACAGCTCCATAGGCTTGAAGGTCCAGTAGTCTATGGCACTGTACTTGCAGATCATCCAAAACACGTAAAGCATAATAGAGTAAGATTCACAATTTTGCCATTTTCTTTTATTTCCTCTCATGACTAAAAATGCTATGTATGAAATGAAACAGGACAGAGTAAGACCAGTTCACTTTCATGTGTTTGACTAATAAAAAATAAAAACCCATTTCTCCTAGGACACACACACCTCAGGCTGTGCTGCACTGAGCTTAGTACTCCCAGCTGGAGCGACCTCGACTGTTGGTGCCGACCCACCTTCGGGCCGCTCTGGGCCCGCGGGTGGGCCGGCCATGGTCCTTCTGAAGAGACGCATGCTCATCTGCAGCAGCTCGGTGTCTACCACGGGCGTAGCGGGGTAATGCTTGGTTAGGCCCTGAAGAAGGAGAAGCAGATTAAAACACATCTCTCGCAACAAGACAGTTATATCAATGACGTCCAGACCAGTTATTGACAGAGAGTAACTGCAGTGTTGGATTTGTTGTCCCGTCAATGATTGACATCTACCTTGTCATTCTTTAACAGCTGCCGGCGGATGGCGAAGTCCCGGCGGGCACACAGGGCCTTGCAGCAGGGCCCGAGGTTTCTCAACAAACCTGCCCTCTCCACCCGTCTGTTCAGGGCCGCCATATTCAGAGCCCCCAGGTCATGCTCAAACAGATTGTCAGCATCTGGCAGGAAAGAGTTAAAAAAGGTTTAGACGAATAGATCACACAAAACAGTTTCATTACACAATTGTGTCTCATAATAATAATAATAATAATAATAATAATAATAATAAATTGTGATCTTAGACAACTTCCCGTGTCCACGATAAAATAAAAAGGAACATAAGCAAGACAGAAACAACAAGCATTGGCGAAGATGTCTGAAGATGTCTAAACACTCACCTTTGGGATCGTCCAGCTCAGACTTGCACACCTCTCTGACTTGCTCCAGGAGCTCAGGCCCAGCGAGACGCTTGGAGATTCCCGCCCGAAGAAGCACGGCGCCTGGGGTGAAGCGGAGCAATGCTGCCCCTGCTGCCCGGGGTTCCGGCTTCGTTTTGGGCATCAGGCTGGACCAATCCACATCAATTACATCCAGAGGACCTATCGTCAAATGGCATTGATTGAGTAGAGAGTAGGGCACTTATATACATTGGTTTGGAATTAAATAAAATGAATCAGTCAAGCGGAAATAAATAAATACATTTTCAAGTATATATATTCTACAAAAAAAAAAATAGAAAAAATAAAAAAAAAGGTATTTCCTGGTACCTGTAATTTTTTCATCGTCCTGCTGATCCTCTTTTTTCTGGCTGTCAGCCAAAATTTCATCCAGCTCGTCGTCACTGATCGGTTCATACTCCTCTCCCACAGATGCAACTGACTGGCTATCATCTTCTTTCCCATCATCATCCCCTGAAAACACAAACAACGCTTTAAATCAATGTTGGAAATTCAGAAAGAAAATAAAGAATAAGTGTCTTTTTACCATCGATGCTGTCAGTCTTCTCCAGCTCCCGTTGCTCTCCCGAGAGATGGTGACTGTTGCTTGGTTTCTCCGGTTCTGGAGGGCTGAAGGCTTCTCTTGGCAGCAGAGGCTCATATTCGCTCCTCTCCTGTCTCATGTCACCTCGCAGGTCTCCCCTCATGTCAGCCCTCGGGTCACCTCGTCCTGGGGCCCTGGGGTCTCCGTGGGGCGGCAGGTCCATCATCATTATCCTCTCTTGATTACCGCCTCGGTCACCTCTACCGTCTCTCTCCCGCTCCCTCTCTCGCTCCCGTTCCCGCTCGTGCTGCTGGATGAGTCCTTCGGGGAGTAAGCGTTCCCTGTCCCGGATATCCCGCTCCCTCAGGAGAGGTTCTCGGCCAGGACGCATCAGTAGGGGCTCCCGTCCCCTGCTTGGCCAGTCCCTGGGTTCAGGCTCCCAATCTCTCTGCTGTTGTAGAGGCTGTTGGAGGAGCAGGGGCTGCTGCGGTTGCTGCTGCGGAGGCCGGAGGTCCTTTCGGTCACGTTCCCGCTCAAAGGGCTCCCTGTCTCTCTCCCGTTCTCGACTGTCGTAGGAGCCAGCTCGAGACCCTGACTTAGCCTGCCTCTCAGAGTCAGGGGAGCTGCGCCTAGAGCTGTGGCTGTGTGAATCCTGCCGGTCTGTAAGACAGTGGAGACAAATATGAGTTAAGCTGGGGTCAGACGTCAGTGCTATAATTAAGCATGATCAGTAGTTTTTGATTACAAAAAATGTATGGTTGAATGTAGTTAATATGTGAGTGTTTTCCTACCTGAGGAGGTGCTACGGCTGGGCTCTCCTCTCCTCAACTGGTCAATCCTAGACTTCCTCTCGGCCCCTGGAGGCTCACTCACGACCGGCCTCTCTCTTTCCCTCTCTCGGTCCCGAGAGTTGGCGCCCTGCAGCCTGCCCCGGCGGGGTCGTGGACCTTGGGGGTCATCTCGGTGGGCTGGCTCGTTGGAGGGTGATCGCAGGCGTCTGGACGATGTGCGGCTCTGGTTGCTCCCCATGCTGCTGCTGCGCGTCTGCTCTGGGGGAAGTTTCCGGAGCAGGGGCTGGGACATGAGGGGCTGCGGAGTCAGAGTCGCCAGCAACATCGGGGGGTCTTGAGGGAGCAGAGGGGCGATGGGAGGAGGATGACACCGCTCCCTGACTCTGCCCACTCTGGGACCACCACCTCTCTTAAGAGGCTCAGCCGGAACAAGGGGAGTTTGCGTTTCCAGTGGTGGTGCTCGGTCTGTGACATCATCATCTGACCAGTCACTGAAGTTGTCCATTTTGGATTGAGGAGGGGGATCTGTGTTGGCTCCAGTACCGCGATGATCGGGCCTCATTGACGGCGGTGGCGTCCTGGGCCCTCGTTTCCTCTTATTAACAGGCTGAGGGGCAGATAAATCCTCATCGGACACATCAGATTCTCCTTCTCGGGAGCGTTTCCTCTTACGTTCAAGCGCCTTCTTCTTGGCTCCTTTTTTGGGAGAGTGTATGGGTGGAGGTCCCTCTACAGCACCGCTG
This sequence comes from Clinocottus analis, assembly GCF_023055335.1. NCBI lineage: Eukaryota > Metazoa > Chordata > Actinopteri > Perciformes > Cottidae > Clinocottus > Clinocottus analis. The sequence continues at coordinate 5,358,435 of NW_027175976.1, forward strand.
GTTGGGGGCTCCGACTTGAAACGATCTCCCGCAGCTGCCAGACTGTTGCCACCACCAACCTCTTCTTTACGACCCTTCTTCAGGCCCTTCCTCTGCGACTTTGTCTTCTTTTTACCCTCCTCATGGGACTGGGAGCCAGCAGTGTCTCTGTCTTCGCTGGCAGTGGCAAGAGCTGAAGGAGGGGCTGGTGGAGGCGGCGGAGGTGTGGTCTCTCGCTGGTCTATGACTCTTCTACGGGAGTCGGACGGGGTCTCTGCAAGGGGCTCTCCTCGTCTGTCGCCTCCTCTGCTCCGTTCCACACGAGGCTCCAGGTCCTCATGGCGGCTGCGTGCTTCCCTCTTGTCCCCGGCTCCTCTGCGCTCCTCATCCTTCTTGGGCTTCTCGTCGGTTGCCGCAGCCCTCGTTGGAGAACGCAACAAGGGCTCCTGGGGTCGCACTACCTGGCTCAGCATGCGATTTTTGTCAGCACCTGCATATGAACAGTCACATACCACACTCAGTACTTTTGAAGCATTAAAGCATTTGTTCAGCTTTGACAACAGGCCTCTTTTCTGTGATATTTCCAGGCAGTTTGTTTCCACTGAACTATAATTTTTTTGTATTTGCAGTATCTGACCAGTGCATATTCCAATAAACACGACTGTGTCCTCGCAGAATGAATTTCCCTACTGTCAGTTGGATGCAGACACACTGGGCTGGGGAGGAGGGGCTGGGGGTGGAGCTTGACTGGCCCTCGGCCAATCGGGCGCTCACTTTTCTCTTCTGCACTGTTGTAGCCGTCGCTGTCTGCAGGACTGAGGTCCCGAGTTGCTCGCTTAGGCGAGGCTCTGGGGCTCGGGCTGCTCTCCACCCTGGGCCTCTTGCGACTAAAAGGAGAGGAGAATTATTATTATTTTTTAAATGTATACATACTGGTATTGGAGGAGTACAATATGGGCGAAAAGAAATAACAAAATTAGGCTTTTACTTGCCTCGTCTTGCGGTCATCCCGGGTGTCTCTGATGGTTCGGTCATCCCTGGTGTCATCTCTCCTCTCCCGCCTTTCCTCTCGTCCTCTCTCTCGTTCCTCCCACTCCCGCTGCCTCTCTCTCTCCCGCTGCTCTCGCTGCTCCCTCTCTCGCTCTCTCTCCCGCTCTCTCTCTCGCTCCTTCCTCTCCCGCTCCCTCTCCCGTTCCTCCCTCTCTCGCTCTCGCTCCTCCCTCTCCCTTTCCCTCTCTCGTTCTCTCTCCCTCTCTCGTTCCCGCTCCCGTTCCCTCTCCCTGGCCCGCTCCCTCTCCGCCTCCTTCTCTCGCTCTTTTTCCCTCTCCCTCTCCTTCTCTCTCTCCCTTTCCCTTTCACGCTCCCGGTCACGGGTCCTGTCATCTCTTCTCTCCTCTGGTCTATCTGTCCTGCGGTCCTCCCTCCTCTCCTCCCTCTCGGACTCATCTGATCTCCCCTGGTGTCTATTTGGGGAAGCGGCTCGTTGATCTGGGAAAACAGAAAGTTAAAAAAGCTTAGCCAAAACACATTTTGATTAAAAAAACAATCTATATGTTTTTTAATTTTGCGCAGGCTTGATAAAAAACAAAGCCTCACCACCACCTCTCTCTCGGTTGTCTCTGCGATCGCGCTCTGCGTGCCCTCCTCTCCTGTCGTATGAGGAGTCTCTGGCCTGCTCTCCTCTCCTGTCGCCCTCATAGCGATCTCTGTCTGAGCCCCTCTCAGAGCTCCTTTCAGTAGCACTGCGATCGGTGCTCCTCTCTACACTGCGTTCACGCACCGCGCTGCTACGTGACTCCCAGTTGTCATGGCTGCTCTCCAGTTGGGAACCCCGGGAGTTCCTGTTTGAGCCTGAAAGGAAATTTTTTCAAAAAAACTTTAAAAAAGGAAAAAAAGACAGAGGAACTTGTGCTCTTTGGTACTAAACAATTCCTTATGGCCACGAAAAAAACAGAAATGAAATGAAGGCGTCTTGTTATATCCGTTCTTGCCTTTATCAGAAGTTTCATTCGCACGCCCTCTTCCTCGTCCGTTTCTCTCAGTTCTGTCTGTCCTGTTCTCCGTTCTTCCTTCAGCTCTCCCTCCATCTTCCCGTCCGTGACCTCTCCCATAACTCCTGTCCTCCTGAGCCGGTTCCTCCTTCCTGTGGGTGTCAGTCCTCTCCCTCTCCCTCTCCTTCTCTCGCTCTCTGTCCTTCTCCCTCTCCCTCTCCTTCTCCTTCTCCCGGTCCCTCTCTCGGTCCCGTTCACGGTCACGACGCTCTAGCGACTCTCGACTGGAGCGGGTCTCTGCTCTGCTCTCTCTGGAGTCCTTTACGTCCCTGGTGTCTCTATGGTCACGGGAGTCTCGAGTTGTTTCCCTTCCTCGCGAGCGAGCGTCCCGTCGCTCGCGAGCCTCTCTGGTCTCCCGGTCATCGCGAGCATCCCGTGATGAGACTTGTTCAGAGTCATATTCCCGATCATCGCGCTCTTTTTCTCGCTTGCTGCGGCTTTCTGTTTGAAAGAGTGACAAAGTTTAACAACTGATGAAATAAATCATTTGCAATGCCATTGCTTATTAGATCAGAATGGTTGCATTTTAGTTTTTCATTTTCCACTATGAGAACCTTTATTCACTAATAGAACGCAGTACGAGAACATAAAGTTACCATCTCTCCTCTCCTGCCTGCGCTCTTGAGCAGGTGGACTTCTCTCTCTTTCACCGCGGCTCCTCTCACGGCCCCTGGAGTGGCGCTGGCTGGGGCTCGATCGTTCAGATCGGCGGTGGGGAGAAGAGGCGCCGTGGGAGGCGGGGGGTGATCGGGAGCGCCGGGAGCTCGGCGGAGAGGAGGCAGACGTCGGGGCCACCGTGCTGCTCCGGTGGTAGGTGGGAGAGGACGAGCGGCGGCGACGAGGAGACGAAGAGTGCCTCTGGGCAGAGGAACCCGAGTGGGAGGAGGGCGAGTGGTGGCGTGGAGGAGTAGGGGTGCGCTGGTGCCTTGGAGGAGACGGTGACCTGAAGTGACAAAGGATGTTTTTTAACAAATAAACCATACTGTTATGATCATTACCAAATAATACCAACAGACAGCAAAAAAAAAAGAAAAAGAAATTCTCAGTGGCCCAAGTGTGCTTACCTGCGAGGAGGGGAGACCAGTGTGGGGGTCTTATGGGACGAAGCTTTCGGAGAGGTGGATTTCTTCCTGGCTGGGGGTGAAGTGCACCTGGAGGGAGATGACACACTACCGGAACGCTCCTCGGATGTCAACGACCGCTTGGCCTTGTGGGAACTGTCAGATCGGTCCCTGTGTTCAAAAATGAGGAATCCTGAGATAAATGGCTGCACAGAAAACTCAAAAGAAGATTCAGCTTAATGTCGATTACACCATTACTGTACCTGCGTTTCTCCTTCTTCTCTTTGTGTTTTTCTGTATCTCGCCCCCGATCTTTCGCCTCCTTCTGCTTCTCCTCAGATTTCTCCTTGTTCTTGTGCTTGCCTTTGTGTTTCTTCCCAACCACAGGAATATCTAGAGGGACTGGGGGAGGAGGACTGGGGGTCCTGGGCCCTTTCTTCTTACTGTGGCTCCCTTTTGACGGCCTGGACGTAGGAGGATAGAGTAATTCTCGATTAGTTTTTGCTTTCCAAACGTCAGTAAAAACAACAACTGTGGAGTCGTTTATGAGACATCTGTGAATCTAAAAAACAAGTGCAACTCAGACTTACCTGGTAGTTTCTGAAACAGGTGAGGGCACTAGTGCCTTCTTCTCTTTCTTCCCAGAGCCTGGGCCTTTGGTTCCGCTTTTGTGTTTTGGGGATCCACTTGACTTCCTGGATGAGGGTGAGTCTTGCTTGCTTAACGGCTCTGGAGAGGCCTGAGGGACAGAGACGACAAATCAAGACAAAAATTAAACCAGAGTCTATCATACACTCAGCTGCTCCCCTAGAAGTAGAGATCCTTAAATTAAAATACAAATTTTCTTTGAAATCAAAGAAAGGCAGAAACGAGTTACTTACCTTTGGTATGGCAGCGGCTCTTGTTTTTGTGGGGGTCTCTTCTTTCTTAATGACAATCTCCTCCCTCTTGTCCATGTTCTCCTGCTCCAATTTCATCAGCTCACGCTGAATCTTCTGTCGTTTCATCTCGAGGGATAACTCGTAGTCGTAGTCACCGATATCTGAGTCTTTTCAAGTCAAACAAAGAAAACAGTGGCTCTAAACTCTAAATCTTAAAACCTGTCATGTTAAAGTCCACATTGATATATTTAGTTCATTTCAAATGTCAAAATCAAACGAAAATTACCAAATCCTCAGGTCACTTGAATTTAAAACTTGAACAAAACAAGCTAACCTTCGCGATTGGTTTCCCACTCTGTGGGCTCTTCTTCACTGGCTGGGGTGCGCTCCTTTGTGATCTTTATATCCTCCTTTTCCCGGTGTCGGCCTCTGGAGGAGTCTCTCTGCTGTAGATGGATATGCACACGGATGTTAGAATGACACCCACATGTTGGGTCATTTCCTGTGCTTATTCAATACAAGCACTGTGTTGTAGTTACAGGTTCAAATTCCAAGTCAAAAGCTGCTTCAGAATAAGGGTCAGAGGTGGCACAAGAACTTTTTACTTTATTTTATCATTTAGACATTTTACAATATCGTACTCAATATTAGAGACTGAAGGAGCAGAAAACTCACTCTCGCTGTGGGGGATGTGGGCTCGTCTAGGTCTCGCTTCAAGTTTTCTGGGTCAACATCCTGTCTTTTATTCTTCATCCTCTCCCGCAGATCACCTGTGGGTCTCTCGGCTGACCTGCTCCATTAAGACATAAATAAACACAACGTATGCATCAACAACAGTATGGATAATAAGACATTTGATTTGACGCGAGCAAGACCAAAAAGCAACAGCAATAAGAATGAATAGGGTCCCAAAACTTACCGGCTGAAGCTAAATCCTTTGCCTCGTGGCTGAGATCCATGTGTGTAGCGACAAGTGTTGCCGTAACTGCAATTACCGGTCTTCAGCCAATTTCTGCAGTGACTCTGAAAAACAGATACAAATGAGCCTGATGGGATAGAGGAACGTCTACTAAAACGAGACAAACATCACAGCAGGTATACAAAGTTCAGTAGAACACATATTTTATGAGGCTGATAAAAAGGTGCAGAAGTGGATCACAAACTCTGCAACATGGGCACAGGTTTGTCCCAAGAAAGTATTATGCTCATAAGTATGAGGTGATACATACATCAGCAGCATTACTCCCAGTGCTGGGGCCAAGTCTTTCAAACACACTGGGCCGGCGGGACGGGGCGGCGGGGTTGCTGGTGCTGCTGGTCGTGGTACTGCTGCTGCTGCTGCTATCAGATATGGTTTTTGAATTCTCCACTGTTACCTTCCGCCTGATCTTGGACATTCTGCAGGACTGGAAAAAAGACAAACAATGCTTTATGAAATCCATCAATTATCAGCTACTTATCTGGGGTCGGGTTCGGGTGGCAGCCGGCCTAGCAGGCCGACACAGGTTCCCTCTCACCCACAACACTTTCCAGCTCATTCTGTGGGACCCTGAGGCGTTCCCAGGCCAGCCGGGAGATATAATCCCTCCAGCGTGTCCGGAGTCTTCCCCGGGGGCCTCCTACCACTTGGACGTGCCTGAAAAACCTCAGAGAGGCTTCCAGGAGGCATCCGAATCAGAATAAATTTAACATTATATAAAAAGTTAATGGGCACATGGAGAAAAATCAAAGAAGAATAAATCAGTGTCCCATATTTAATAACAGTTATTGACCTCGAGCCTATTATGGATATATCACAGTAAAAAACAAATGACAATAAAGACGTTTTTCATTTTTTAAATAAAACTTTGCTACACCAAAATATATTTGCAGTGTGACTACACTTCCTGGTCTGATTCATTCATTCTGCATCAGGTATGACATTTCATATTTTAGCAATGTAATTCCCACTAATATAATGCACACGTGGCGCACTGCAGTTTTACTATAGGTGGCAACACATTCAAAACATAAACACATGCAAATGTCTCGGCCTCTTGACATCTGTGCAGCTGCTTCTCGCTTTCTTCTAACGAGTCTTGCTGTTAGCTAAATGTTAGCTCGAAGTTCCTCATGAACTACACTTGTTTTAATGTTTTACAATCAAACACGTGTCTGAGAGAGATTTGACTGCTTCGCCCGTTAATGACTGACTACCTCATGCTGAAAAAACACTTAAATGAAGGGATGCTAATGGTAAAGTTGGGTGTGTTAACTAACGAAGAGCTAATGACTTAATGTTGCATCTTAGCGCAAGGCCTTCAAGCGAGCTTCAGTCGCGTGCTTGATGGATATTATAGCAACAAAAAAAGCCGTCTCACCCAAGATATTTATTCGGCGTCGCATCTACTTAAATCCAGGAAGTGGATTCAGCACTTGTAGAAATAGCAAGGCTTATTATTTAAAGGCAGAGGCAGAAACTGCCATTGGTCCCTTCATGGCGGCGGAGGGTGAGCGAATATCTTTCTTCTTCGGTGGTTTGTTGAGGCCGTTCGCACTCCAGGGTGTTGTTGCATTACCGCCATTCACCGAACATTCGCAGTCTTCTTTTTTTGACTTAATTGGCAGTTGGCAAATAACGAATTGGTGCATTACCGCCACCAATTGGTGTGGAGTGTGAACAAATGTATTTATATAAAACAAAAAAAGCAAACACAAAACACAGTTTGGTTTAAGATACTGAAATACTACTTAATAACATCTTTATGAGTCGTACAGTGTGGAAAACTAGATTAAGACCACACAGACACACACACACACACACACACACACACACACACACACACACACACACACACACACAAACACACGCATACACTATTAACATAATAAATAACATTACAAAACCTTGTATTCATTCGCCGAGAATAAAAGCAACCTAATATATGTGTATATACATGATGCTGTATTTTGTGTGATACACTTTTACCATACATATATATGTATATATATATATATATATATATATATATATATATATATATATATATATGTATATATATATATATATATATATATATATATATATATATATATATATATATATTGAGAAAGAGAGAGAGAAAGATATGATGCTGTATTTTGTGTGATACACTTTTACCATATATATATATATGTATATGTACATATGTATGTATATATATATATATATATATATATATATACATATATATATATATATACATATACATATATATGTATACATATACATATATATGTATACATATATATATGAACATATATATATATACATATATATATATATATATATATATATATATATATATATATATAGAGAGAGAGAGAGAGAGAGAGAGAGAGAGAGAGAGAGAGAGAGAGAGAGAGAGAGAGAGAGAGAGAGAGAGAGAGAGAGAGAGAGAGATGTATACATGACATGCTTAAAACAAACAAAATACAGATTAAAAGTAACAACTTCAAACCACAAAAACCTTCCGTTTTTCACCTGTGGGTCGCACCAAAGCCATTACTGGTAGTCATGAGACGCTCAGTTGCAATATAGATATCCACCACTTGGTGGCGGTAATGCCTCAGTTAGTTGTTTAAAAAGCTCCAATAGGTAGAAGAAGACACTCAGCTAACACTAGCCTCGCTAGCTAACGCAGCAACGAAGACTTCAGAACAAAAGCGGCATCCACAAACCAAACACCCAACGCTCGTGTGAAAGATAGTGGGATTTTTTTTAAGAGAAAGGAAGAAAAAAAAAAATACTACAGATCCAGAAAAGGTCGGTTCTGTGACTGACTTCAACTCTTTATACGTGGCCTCGATTGAAACTATATCAAGGCGTGCGTCAGTATTAAGCCGATTCTTTTCCTGAGGCAAAATGAGCAAAACAAAATATTTAATCGACTCTGAAAAGTCTAAAATTATAAAGTATCTTTCAGAGGGTACGTGTCCTCTGGAAATTTCGAAGTTATTGAAGCGTGATCACAGAACCATCAAACGTTTTATTGCAAATAGTCAACACAAGAAACGTGTTGAAATAAAAAGACGCAAATTAACGGCAAAAGATTTAAAGAGACTCAACGGTGAAGCTACCAGGAACCCGTCATTCTGCAGCGCTGCTTTATTCGAGAAATGCAACCTTCCTGGAGTGCCAAAAAGCACGAGGTGTGCAGTGCTCAGGGACATGGCCATGGCGAGGAAGGCTGAAACGCAACCACAACCACCACGGAACAAGACCCACAAGTCTAAACGTCGTGACCGGGCCAAGACGCCAGCAAGGGGGAGGTGGGTTACTGGCATGGGCAAGATGGACTCCAAATCAACTCTCAAACCTACTGCCAGTTTGTAGAAGATACTTTCTTCAAGCAGTGGTGCAGGAACAAGTCTGCATTTTTAAGAAGACGATGATTTGTATACAGAACAACGCCATGTTTGTAAGTCTTCCATTGCATGTTTTGCCATTAAAGGCCATAAAGATTAAATAATAACATGGCCCCTTCATTAACGGAGCTAAACCCCACTCAGGACTTGTGGGCCCTTGAACGGGAGGTTTACGGGAAACCGACAGATCCATGAATGGAGGCTTATTACTGTTATTAACAAGGGTGGCTATATTGATCTCGAATCTATTTTTTGAAACGTGTATTTGTACATTTTGACTTTGTTTATTATTCTTACTTTAACAGATAAGTGAGATTGGAACACTTTTCGGTTTTCAGATGGTTCCATAGTAATTCTGCACACTAATAGTTGCCCAATATTTTTTTAGAGCCCCTCTTGTTTTTGAAGTCAACTCAAATCTTTTGTTATTTTCTGTTCTATGAATTATTAGCCTGATGCGTGTCTTCTTGTATGGGCGGGTTTATATACGTGTGATGAATAAATCTCTTTATGATCACGTTGTACCATGTCATTTATTTGACCAGGTTATAGGTGTATTTGATTTATTTATTGAATAATAAATCAAACCAAGAGTGAGGTCAATTAGGTCAAAAAGATTAAGAACCCCTGCTCTACAAGGCAGATATTGTACTGCCACTTCCATCAACAACATAATATCAACATAACATTACACATGTAGGTAATCTGTTTTCAATATTCTGTCTAGTTTGTATATCGGTCCTGGACGTGATATTCACAGTGCAAGTTTATATTGTTTACTTTTCATTTTTAATGCAAAGCTGCTGTATTATATTGCAGTACATTGTACATGGGTTCACATTGTTTGGATAACTGTGACACATTGACTACAGCCTTAATATTAATATCTACAAAATAATATGAATCAATGCATTATCTGTGATGTGTAAATGATGGTAGATCTTTCATTTGAGTTACTTTCTAACAAATACAACACTACATGTACTAAGTAAATAAAAACAGAAGAAAGACATCGACACTTCATATGCAACTTCAATAATTTTATGTCTTCATGTTATGTTCACAAAAACTTGATTGATCTGCAGAAACTGCCATTGGTCCCTTCATGGCAGAGAAGGGTGAGCGTTTGTCTTTCTTCTTCGGTGGTTTGTTGAGGCCGTTCGCACTTCAGGGTGTTGTTGCCGCCTTCTTCTGGGTTAATTGGTGGTTGGCAAACAACGAATTGGTGCATTACCGCCACTAATTGGTGTGGATTGTGAACAAAACATAAGTTGGTCTAAGATACTGAAATAGTAATTGATAACATCTTTATGAGTTATTTTTAGCTGTACAGTTTGGATAACTGAATATATTAATATATTAAGACCGACCACACACACACACACACACACACACACACACACACACACACACACACACACACACACACACACACACACACACACACACACACACCATCAATAATATTACTATAACTTTATAATCACTCACCAAGAATAAGAGCAACCATTATTAATATCTGTTTATATGCCGTATATTTACCGTATATTTGCTCAGTAATAAACCGAAGAAATATATTCACATTTATGCAATCGTTTATTTTTTTAATAAACCTGTGGGGCTGAATCTGAGCTCTAGTCCTATTTACTTCTCCATCTCTGTTGCGGTTAATCCGGATCTTGTATTGACGTGTTTAAAACAAACAAACAAAATACAGGTTAAAAGTAACATCTTCAAACCACAAACATAGGAAAACAAAATGCAATTAATCAAGACTGAAATAAATTGCAGTTACTGATGATCATGATGTTGAAACTAATTAATATTGAAAGGAACATGCTGGTTATAATAACGGAAAAATCACGAGAAGAATTTAACAGTTATTCTTAACCTGGAGGGTCGCACCAGAGCTATTACTGACATCCACGAGACGCTCAGTTACAATGTAGAATCCCACCACTTGGTGGCGGTAATGCGTCAGTTAGTTGTTTAAAAAACTCTAATAGGTAGAAGAAAGAAGACAGTCAGCTAACACTAGCCTCGCTAGCTAACACAGCACCGAAGGCTTCACAACAAAAGCAGCACTCAGAAACCAAACATCCAACGCTTGTGTGAAAGTCGGTGGGATTTTTCAAGTTAAAGGAAAACGGACTACATACGCTGAAAAGGTCTGTCGTGTCACTGACAGGCAACTCCAAATGTACTTTTGAACTGTGACCAAGGAGCTCAAACCCCTACTTGTGCATCATTATTAGGCCGCTTCTTTTCCTGAAATCAAGATGGGCCAAAAAATAGATTTAACTGAGTTTGAAAAGTCACATATTATAAAGTGTCTTTCAGAGGGTACGTGCCCTCTTGAAATTTCGAAGATATTGGGGCGTGATCATAGAACAATCAAACGTTTTATTGCAAATAGACAACGCAAGAAACGTGTTGAGTTAAAAAGACGCAAATTAACTGCAGACGATTTAAATAGACTCAACAGTGAAGCTACCAGGAACCCGTCATTCTGCAGCGCTGCTTTATTCGAGAAATGCAACCTACCTGGAGTTTCCAGAAGCACGAGGTGTGCAGTGCTCAGAGACATGGCCAAGGCGAGGAAGGCTGAAACTCAACCACCACGGAACAAGACACACAAGTCGAAACGTCGTGACCGGGCCAAGAGGCCAGCAAGAGGGAGGTGGGTTACTGGCATGGGCAAGATGGACTCCAAATCAACTCTCAAACCTACTGCCAGTTTGTAGAAGATACTTTCTTCAAGCAGTGGTCCAGGTGATTTGTATACAGGACAATGCGCCATCGCAAGCATGGAAGTCTTCCACTGCATGTCTCACCAGTAAAGGCCTTAAAGATGACAGAACAATAACATGGCTCCCTCCTTGAGTGACCTAAACCCCACTGAGGAATTGTGGACCCCTCTTGAACGGGAAGTTTACGGGAAGGGAAACAGTCCAGCTCTCTGAACGGAGTGCAGGAGGCTGTGCAAGAAACATAGATCGCCAACAAATCAGGAAACCGACAGGTTTGGTTGCATAGTAATTCTGCCCAATCACTGTTTATTTTTTAGAGCCTCTCTTTAGTTTTTGTAGTCAAATCTGATTATTAGTTATTTTTGTATCAATACTCCTGGCTTAAGCCTTTCAAATTAGTTTTTGTATTAGCTTGATTTGTTTGGCAGTTGGGTGTCTTTTTTTTTACACGTAATAAATAAATGTCCTTGACGATCACATTGTATAATGTCATTTATTTAACAAGGGTTTTCTTTGTTAAACTTGCTTGCAGATGATGTACTGCCACGCCCATGAACCACATCAACATAACATTACACATGTAGACATCAGTTATCCAATATTCTTTCTAGTTTGTTTGTATATTGGTCGTGGACTTGGTATTTACATTGCAAGTTTATTTTGTGTACCTTTTTTATTTATTTATAATGCGGAGCTGCTCTATTAGATAGCATTACATTATACATGGGTTCACACTGTTTTGATAAATTTCCCCTTGGAGATTATTGAAGTATGTCTAACTGAATGGCACATTAATATGACTACAACCTTAATATTGATATCTACAATGATACTATAAATCAATATATTATCTGTGTGATGTATGAATTATGGTGTATCTTTTGTTTAAGCTACTTTCTAACATATTACTTATGTAGTGCTCAGTAAGTAAAACAGAATATAGACATTGAGACTTCATCCACAACTTCAATTAACTTTATGTCCTCATATTGTGCTCACAAAAACTTTAAATATTGAGCTCTCAGCCTTAATTGTAACTGCTCAGTCGGTTTGACCAGGGCTTGTTGAAGCTTCTGTTTTCTTAATAACCTTGAGCGCAATGGTCTTCACAGCAATCAGAGCTTCGTTGCAGGCCGTGGATATGTGAGATGGCGGCAGGAGGAAGCCATAACGCCCGCGGTCCTGGAGCTCAAACGTGAAGGAGTATTTGATGCCAAGGTCGTACGCCCAATCGTCAGAACCCCCAGGAGCCAAGTCTGAAGAACAGACAAAGACATGCATGTCGAACCTTGTGAGTGACTGAAGCAAGCCAAGTTGATTATTATTTTTTTTTTTTCAAAGAAGCCCTTCTTACATATAGTCTTTGCTCCAGAACCATATTTGTAGGTGTTCCTGTAATGTCTTCTGATCACCCGGGCAGCTTCTTGAACCATCTCAAGCTTTTTAAAAAAAGACACAAGCACATTTAAAAGTTAAGATTGATCTGTAGTGACAGAACGTGATCCATTCTCTGGAAACATCTATGACTGGCCACTAACCAGGTCTTGGTGGTTCTCTGCTTCATCCAGGGTGCAGGAGTACGGGAAGAGCAGCATCTGAGAGTAAGAGTGCATGCTGAGGTAGAGCTGAACTGAGTCCTTGTGATTGCGCAGGAAGTTGGCCACAGCCCGCGTCTCCGGTTCTGACTCCGGAAAGGCACCGCAGTAGATCTCAGTGCAGGGCTCATTAGAGGCCCCCTCAGCTGGAAGATACAGAATCACTTCACCTTACAGATGCTATCGAGACTCATTAGAAGAAAGAGTTTAACGTGTTTCCCAGAAAGAAGGAGTCTGTGATACCAGAGGAAGACTTACTGCACCAGTTGGCATCAAAGTTTCTGTTGAGGTCGACCCCGATGCAGTTGCTGCTCTTGGTCAGAGAGCGGTTTTTCCTCCACATCCGGTTCTGAGAGAAATAAATTCAAGGAAATCACAAATTCAGTTGAAATTGCTATCTTTAAAAATGCTCGAGCACTCAGCGATGTGCAAAAAGATGTATTCTTACTGTTGTCCATGTGTAATGGTATCCATCAGGGTTCATAACAGGTAGGATGTAGACATCCATGTTGTCCAGGATGTGTGTAATTTCTTGGTTTAGCTTGTAAAATGACAACGCCTGTGCAAGAAGGGACATTGATTTAATGCTAGACCAGTCTTAAACTGACCTGACAGAAAAACAACAAACCCATGTACTACAAGACATTCCCACACTATTGATACTAAATGTACTCACATATTGTACAAACCATAAGCAGAAAGCAGGCGCGATCCACTCTCTGGCATGAATCCCACAGTCAATCCACATTGCTTTCTTATTCGTACTGTTATTTAGAGACAACTGAGAGAGTTGGAGTGCGAGTGTTAAAAAAAAACATTACTGAGGGGGGAAATGCTGATTAGCTTGTGATGAATGTGTGCCACACATACAATAATCTTTATCATCATTGCAGCCTAATAGCTGATGGATGGGTGTACCTTCAGAACGTAGAGTGGTCTCTTCTCGTATGAGGAGCCAATGAGAATGGCTTGAACTGTGTCCGGGTTGTCCTGTTGGGTCTTGTTTATCCAATGGTAGATCTACGAAGGAGACGGTGTGTTTGGATGTAAACTGGGGTATTTACATGAAGCACAGTACAGCGATACACAAAGAGTCCTGCAATAAAAACTGTGCACTGTGAAGCTTAAGATGGGAAATTTGTTGAATCAATGCCTCTCTGACACAAAATCAATGAAACCTGAATATAATGAAGGTGGAATCCGAAAGTTAAAAGAGGAAAAGCATACATCCTCAAGACTGTGATATCTCTCGTAGAAAGTAGAGCTGCTTCGTGGGTCAGTGGAGTCGTTCCTTGTTTGCATTTCAATTAGCTCGTTGGGGTTGGCCAGTAACACCCTGAAATAAACATACAAGTCATTAAACAAAAGCTCCAAACTAATTGCACAACTCTGTTTTCAGACAAGCAACATACGTGTGTGTTATGGCGTGTTTCTGCAGCAGATCCTTAACAGTCTGTGAGCTGTTTGCAGGAACAAACAGGTGGACCTCGCTTTCTTCTTCGATGTAGTGTGATGATGCAGGCTGCCATAAAGCTGTCTGGGAGAAAATATGGAACAGTATGATTCACAGAAAATATAAATGCAGGGATGCAAACACTGAACAAAATCCTACTTCTACCTCATATTGAGTGGTAATATTCTTCAAAATGTCCACTTGTTTCTGTGTTTTCGGGGTGATTGTTAGAATTTGGTCTCTGGATAAAAGGAAAAAAAGACATTCAAATACCGTCCCCCAGTGAATGATGCAGATCCCTCTGGCTGAGACATGTCACAATGTTGTCACCTTTATTGTTGACAGTGCCAGAATACAAAGGTGAGGTGTGTACATTTCAGACGCTTTGTTAAAATTCTGTCAATGACCTGTAGAGTTTGCATCTGTGTTTAGGCACCACAACATATATGGTCGGAGGGTGCGTATTTGCATATCTGTCATAAATAACCTCACAGGTAAGAATTTTTTTTTTTAAATTTTAATCAACTTACTGGGTTTCTTTGCAATGTCCTGTCTTCAGAAGTTTGTCCAAATTCATTAAAAAAAACAAAAGCACAAGAGCCCTCATGTTGTCAGGATCCAGACTGGAAATGACCGAGGTTTATTCAAGCCATGGGGGTTAGGACACTATATTGATTAGAACTGTGTTTATTTAGAAGTTAAACATTACTTTATTTTTTAAAGATAAGGGCATGGATCAACCATAGTGGCAGAGAAGGAGCAGGTTAGTATACGTCTGGTGCTATGAAGCTAGCAGTTGAAATATTAGTATCGTTTACAAAAGACTCTATTCATATTTAAGCTTTACAATACGACTCTTCATCCAGAGAAGCTGGAAAATGTAGTGCAGTAATACCTCCTCGCCGGCAGGTGGCGCCACATAAAGGACAGTTAGACAAACGGGGAGGAAAGCGACGACTTGGAAGAAGTGGATGTGCTTTTAGATTTCCCTCAAGGCAAGATGTCGGGCCACGATCAGCTGGTCCTCTGTTTGTGTGAATTAACGAGGTAAGACGTTGTACTAGGGTTCTAACTTAGTATTTAAGAAAGAGATAATATATGTATTTAAAATCTTGAAAGCGTGGTGAGTTTTTTCGTTTCCTTTCTGCTGGCTGCTGCTTTGGTGACGTATTAATGATAAAGCACTGACTTCCTTAGTCGTAGTCTGTGGTCTAACTATATATTGTATATATTAGTTTCCTTCAAACCGGGGCTAACTGCCTCATAAGTTACCATGTACACAATGTTCAATGTAACTACACATAAATAACCTATAATCTTTGGTCACAGTCTTTCATCACAGTACAAACAAGAGCCAACTCTGTGCACATCTTTACAAAGCATCAATTAGTTTCCTTTCCTTTTAATGAGTTGTTACTTAACCCCACTAGCTTTTTATACACTCTCTCCCTCTTTCTCGTTGTATTCTTCCTTAGAAAACTGCCATATTAATAATAATCTGCTCACTGTGTTGCGTCTGTGTCTCAGGTTGCTGTGGAAGTTGCTGCTGCCCTTGGTGTTTCTGTGTGTGCTGCTGATCGCTGTCCTGGTCCTTCTGGTGCTGGCCGTGCGCCTCTGGCTTCAAAGCAGCAGAAACGCTCGGCGGGCGAGGGATGGCCGCCCGACGGTGGCTTTCTTCCACCCCTACTGCAACGCTGGTGGTGGGGGAGAAAGGGTGCTGTGGTGTGCTATCAGGGCGCTGCAGAGCAGGTAAAGCTGATTTAAGAAGTGTGTTACAAAGTTGCATTAGTTTCTAGTTTGGTGTGTCCTCTTTCCCTAACTTATGTGCTTCCTAGTTACATATTTACTGCATTTTCTAAGATATAGCCAGAATTAACACTGTGTCTTTTTATACAGATTTTTTTTTACATCATTATTTGCAGCTAAATAGTCATCCAGCTAGAAAATAAACAGACTTGGAGTATTAAAAGGAAATATGAGTCAGGAATACAATTCAACAACATGTTGCACAGGTAATACTTAATGTCTTAAATGTAATTTACTTCTGCTCAGGTACGTGGACATCAACTTCGTGGTGTACACAGGGGACCTGGGTGTGACGGGACAGCAGATTCTGGATGGGGCGCGACGGCGTTTCAACATCGCGCTCCCCCGTCCAGTTCAGTTTGTGTTCCTAAGGCACAGACTGCTTGTTGAGCCCGGCCTTTTTCCTCACTTCACCCTGCTGGGACAGAGTGTGGGCTCCATCTTCCTGGGATGGGAGGCGCTGACGGAGTTTGTCCCGGACCTTTACATCGACTCTATGGGCTACACTTTCACGCTGCCCCTGTTCCGCTACTTGGGAGGCTGCAGCGTGGGGAGTTACGTTCACTACCCCACCATCAGCACTGACATGCTGTCTATAGTGAGAGAGAGGAACCCCAGGTAATAACTGTCTTTAACAAATAGATTTGTGTCACAATGGCTATGTTGAGAACGCAGCATTCCGGGTTTTTAAAAAATCTTATCGTATCATAAGTATTCCTCAAAATACCACACTGAATAATATAACATTTAATGCACATTCATATAGAAAAGGCAATGTAATTCATTCATTTAATTCATAACTAAAACCTGCTCCTTGCCAACCCCTAAAATAACAAATTAATGTTCTAGGTTCAACAACCCAGACTACGTCTCCAACAGTCTCTTCCTGAGTGCCTTCAAGGTGGTCTACTATTGCCTCCTCGCCCTGCTCTACGGCCTGGCCGGCTCCTGCAGCGACCTCATCATGGTCAACTCCTCCTGGACCCTTGATCATATTCTGTCACTGTGGCGCGCTCCCAACCGCACCAGTGTGGTGTACCCGCCCTGCGACGTCAGCGCGTTCTTGGATGTGCCGCTGGAGGAGGACGGGGACAGGAAGTGCCACTCGATCGTTTCCATCGGGCAGTTCAGGCCGGAGAAGGACCACCGGCTGCAGATCAGGGCTTTCAAGAAGGTGTTAGACAGGAGGAGGGAGGGGGCGTGGAGCAGGGAGGCGCTGAAGCTGGTTCTGATTGGCGGATGCAGGAACCAAGAAGACGAGGACAGGGTGCTCATGTTGAGGGGGCTGTGCCAGGAGCTGGGTGTGGCCGACAGAGTGGCGTTTAAACTAAACGTGCCCTTCGAGGAGCTGAAGAGAGAGATAGCAGACGCGACCATTGGATTGCATACCATGTGGAACGAACACTTTGGAATCGGTAATTCATCTGAGCGAGGTCTTGTTTAGATTGTCTAATTTGTTTTTGTGATTTTAAAAGTCTTTTCTTGTGCCCCCATAGGCATTGTGGAGTGTATGGCAGCAGGGAAGGTCATTCTGGCACACAAGTCCGGCGGACCCAAGCTGGACATTGTGGTACCTTTTGAGGGAGGCCAGACCGGCTTCCTGGCTGATGACGAGGACAGTTACGCGGAGGCCATAGAGAGGATCCTGGCGATGCCGCCTGCCAGCCGGCTGCACATCAGGCGCAACGCACGGCAGTCCGTGGCTCGATTCTCAGATCAGGAGTTTGAAGCCTGCTTTCTTGCTGCTATGGAGCCCTTGATGGGAACACTTGAACGATGAGAAGAGGACTCCTTTTTTGTGTGCGTGTGTTTGTGTTTGCATGTACAGTTAACGTGATATTTGACACTTTGAGCACCTTTACTTTGATGCACTTAAGTTGGCAAAATATGATTAAAACCAATGCAAAGGTAACTCACACAGAAGGGTGTAGAAATCACAAATATTGGCTTCTTCTTTTCCCTGAAATGAATCAAGAGGGTTTGTAATAATTCTTCCCAGTACAGTTTAGATACATCGCCCTACAACACACATGTTTTGGAGGTGAAAACAGGTACAGAGACAGAGAGTCATGTTCTGTCTGGGCAGCATGGAAATATCAGATCTTCGGCATCTGTTCAGAGAGAACCCTGCATAGAAAACATGTATAGTTCACTTAGTTTTATTTGTAAATCCCAATATCCTGAGCAATGACATTTTTTGCAGGATTCATTCCTTTGTCAGTAGTGTGAGTTTACTTAAGATATGTATTATATTTAGTGATCATTGCTGAAGGGGAACAAATAATTATTTAAGAGAGCTGAATAATTTGATGTAAAGTGTACCGTAACATATTTATTGTTGACAAGAACTAGAATTATCTATATGTCCAAAATGTGAAGTATTTTTGATATTGATGATGAATGTAATAAAGATATGACGAGGGTAAGAGGTAGTCTCATTGATGTAGTTTCTCAACGGCTAAATAGTTGATGTAAAGGCCTAAAGTGCTGTAAGAAGCTGCTAAATGAATCAGATCTGAGCAGTATACAACAGTGTAAAGAAAAGGGGTCTGATCTGAACTCTTACAGTGCTCATTTAATTTGGGGCATCGCTATGAGATCAATAGTGCTGAACAAAGGTTAACAGCTGTTGCGTGAAGGAAACTAGAGAGACCAAAGGGGAGGGAGTTTTTAGGGGTTATGGAGGGTAAAGGGTGGCACATAGAGGTGCTAGGACAAAGCTTTAGACAGAGGTAAATGAAGAACTGAGGGATTTTGGTCTGGTGCTGGTTAAGATGAAGTCATACATGCTACTCTTGGCCCTGCTGCAGTCTCTGGGATGCTCAGGTGAGTCGCTCTCTTTTTTTACTTACTTCATAAGTTGATACAGCGACTGACCGTCTGCACATCTTTGTCCTCACAGGACTCCCACTGCACTACTCAGAGCTGACGTCTCTGGCCAACAGAGGTCTCGGAGCAGCCCTGGCTCAGGTCAACTCTGATGTCAGATATCTTTACCGGGTAACCCGAGGATCTGTCAAAAAGGTGAGTCCACACATACAGCAGCTTTACCCATTTGTATTATTTTTTTAATGCGAGTTGTAGTAAAATATAACAGCAGTACTCTGCATATGTTTGTGGGATTATGACAAATATCACATGTCTGCCAGATTTTTCCCGTTAGCCTGAACACCACTGACCTACTGATGGTGTTCAGCATTAAAGAGACGGAGTGTGTGAAGGCTTCTGGAAACGACCCCCAGACATGCGCCTTAAGAACTGGCTTCTTTGTGGTGAGATAATGGTTTGTTTTTATCACACCCGGAGTAACATGAACAATATGTGGAATAAAATACATTCTCTCTTTTCTGTAAACTACCACTTATCGGTTAATTCATAAATAGGATCAGTGTTAAGGGTTACCGTCTCTGTACACAACACTTGGACACTGAAGGCTTCTTATCTCAATTCTAGGTAGGACACATGTTGACTGACTGATGCAGCCCACTGTTTGCGTTGGCACAGGATTTACTGGGACAGAGTGTGCCGATCAAATCAGCTCTGGCATGACGCCGTGACAATATATATGTGCATTAAACAGAATATGAAAAACACCATCCTCTCCTTCCCCCAGCCAACCTTCTCCTGCTCCAGTCGGGTAAGAATGTCGGTCACCTCGGCCCAGGTGTTGTCTCTCAGATGTGACCAGGACTCCTCGAGCTCCAGCTCAGAGTCTAGTGAGGAGGTGAGGACACAAGAGGAGAGGGGTTAGAGTGAGGAGCAATGCTGCCATTTTGCTTTTTTCTTCTACTTTCTCAAGCTTATTTGGTGTTTTTAGTCAAAGAAATTACAATATACTGGCTCCAAAAAGGTGCGTTTTTCAATAAACCGATACCCTTAAGAAATATGAGCTTTTCAATCAATTTAATCAGCAATATGGTGAGTGTCCTGAACTATATGTGTGTAATATCAAGACTTTGATTCCACAGATCTTCTTAAAAGGGAGACACCAGTTCAACGTCCCATTTATAAATAGAGGTAAACTCGTTTTTACTAGTTATTGTACACTACAATCAGTTGCTGAAGTGTCTCAATACACATTCATCAGTGTGATTATTCAATGCATGGAACTAACCAGGGCCCAAATACCTTTCAGCAGTACCGGCTCCTCCTGCACCACCTGCACTTCCTCCGCATCTGCAGCCCGGTCGCTCCCACCATGGACAGACGACGGAGGAAACCCGGCCCAGAGGCGACACTTTCACTAACTACCTGGTGTGAAAGTTCAGCTCACTCTGGAAACATTTAGGTGCTGCTGAGAAGACGAGCTGAAATAAAAAAAAAAAAGAAGAATTTTCACATTATGAATGTTGTCCCTTTTTGTGCTATGTAGTTGGGAAACACATTCTGCTTCACTACAGTTTAGAGTTCAATCCCTACAATTTAAATGATTTTATTTGGCTATAAACTCTGTTTTCTTTCTTAGTGGAAAACAACAAAAGACCACTAGAGGGAGTCTAAGCTCCACTAAACAACAAACACTGTTCCCATTTTAATCATCTGTACTTCGATAAAGAATGTGCTTAAATGCAATACATTAAGTGCTTCACCAACATAGCTCTTCCTCAGCGACATCTTAATCAAACCATTTGAACAAATGAGGACTCGGAGACGGATTGAGGTCTGGTTTGAACATTTATATTGTGATTTTCAATTTATATGCAGGAGGACACATCTGCAACCATTTTTCTTCATTTCGCTTGGGCCCACATGTTCACATCAGCACATCAATAACTTACATACTGCACTGTAGCAAACATCCTGTTAAGACAATGGTAATCAGTTATAAGAAATGGAATGCGGCCTTCAAGTGAACGAATAGCATGTTAAACAGCGCCCGTGTGGAAACAACCATCCTAATGACACTTCAAGCACACATTTCCACACTAAAGCCAATTTAAAACCAGTTTAAACGGTCTGAAATATGAATGATATGTCATCCTTGCAAACAAGGACATATTGATGATGAGTTCCTTGAAAAAGGCCAGCATTTGCACCCCAGAAATAAAAAGGCATTGCTGCAAGAAATTAAAACCCTTCATGATCCAATCTGCAGGTACAAAATCAAGAGATAACAACAGACAAACAACATTCAGTCTAATGCAAGTCAGATGTTTCCTGTGATCAACGACATGATTCAACGCTTTGTACATTAACCAGACACATGTATCCTTTCCAACTGGGTCACCTTGTGTGGATGAGTATACTTCACATGACTGAATCCAACCTGTGCGTTCTACTTCCCAAATTGTGATGCCATGTGACTTTAGAAGGCGACGGGGACCGACATTAAGGGAGTAGCAGCTCCGACTGTACAGATACAAACTGAAGGATAAGGTCCAAAATCAAGCCAATGCACAGGGAACTTGCACAGTCCACGAAGATACAGTCACAGGCCTCCTCCTCCTCCATTTATAGTCTATTAAATAAAAAACAATGTTCTTTCTGCAGAGTCCAGACACGATTGAACCTTTGGAAGAAATCTCCACTCTGCTTTAGACCTCTGTGCAAGACTTTGGGGATAAGGCCTCCTTCTGATTTGCGTTTTCAAAGTGGTCAAGGTCGAAATGTTTGAGTCGACAGATTTTAAAGTTTTAATGTTTTTTGAGCGTTTATGTCACTGACTCATTGCCTTCATGTGTGTAATTCATGTTATTAGTCACACGTCCCATATACATTCCATTGTGCCCTCATGTTTTGTTCCTCTCTAGACTTTGTTGAACAGTTATTAAAAGACAGACTTATACAAAAAAAAATCCTTCCGTTTATCGCTTATTAAATAATTTCATATAAAACCAAACCGTCCCCGCTCCACGAAGGCCTTCTCAAATGGTTAACTACTTCACCACCATATAACCATACACACATGCATGCATGTATGTATGCATCTTCAGTCTTAGATTCTCTCTTTCACTCATGCACACATCAGAACAGCTGTATGTTCTACAGCTTGTTCTTACATGAAGTCCATGCAGTACCAAATCAGAAAGATCCTGATGTGTTTTTTTTTGTTTTTTTTGTTTGTCTTCCGTATGTGGCACAAACTTATGGCAAAGAAGCGGATAACATGGTTTGGCTCGGACCTGGATCCAGTCATAGTTGCACAATTCTTATTAATATATTTAAATCTGCTTGGTGTACCAGATGGGTGGGGTTTACCATAATACAATGTCTCCCAGAGAGTTTAGACAATCGCAGAAAATTAAACCAATTTTAATTTTCTGTGACCCCAAAACTTACCTGCTCCAGCCTAAATTGTCCCAATATTATAAACCCCACTGATCGAGAATGCCAAGCATGTTAAAAAACTGCAATCATTAGCAAACACCAACTGACTCCGGTCTGGTCTGGGTTTTAGTATATACACAGTCAGCTATTTATCAAGAGACAGAAGCAATTCAGAGTTGGCTCCCATTTCATTAACGAGTGTTCAGTTCCATATATTCTTTCATTGTCTATTCACCCAACTTCATAATGTCCTGATCTCCAAGTTTCAACACTCGCCAGTAAGTTTGGTCGTGTCCCCTCGTTTGGGTGGTGCAGGTGGGGGTCCTCGTCGTATTGTTGCATAGCCTGAGATGTTTCCAGACATGTAGGCACCGTTTCCTCCGTTGCTTTGCTTTCCCTGGTCCAGGAGCAGCTCAGGGGGCGGCGGAGGCAGCGCCATGTCATCCATAGTTCCCACAGGGTCCAACTTTCCCGTGAGGCCGGCCGAGTTCAGAGAACCTTGGCGACCTACTGACTTTCGCTTCAGTGTCCGGTGGAGATCATCCAGGAAATTGGGCTGGCCTGAGCTGCCCTTCGGGGAAGTGGGTGGAGGTGGTGACAGCGGAGGGGGCTCTGGAGTGGCGTTACTACGCCGCACAAGCGTGGGTGGAGGAGTCTTCTTCAGCGAGCTCTTCCCCCATGTGGAGTTGCTGACGAGGGAGACAGGAGGGGGAGGAGGCGGAGCCTGGGGTTGGGGGTTGACCACGGCGACCCGAGGAGGTCCTCCGCTATGAGCGTCACTACCAGGAGGTGGAGGGGGGGGGAAGAGCTCAGAGGCTGGGGGAGGAGGTGGGAAGTAGGCGCACTCAGGGGGTGGGGAAGGGAAGTCACCACTGGTTAGCTTTACCTGGTTCACTTTAGCTTGGAGTGCCATGGGCAGGTTGCCCAGGTTGAGCTTGCCCGGTTTTGGGGGAGCACGTGGTCCAGTTGAAGGGTCCTTGGAAGGGGATCCACTGGAGGAGGTGGGTCCTGGTGAGGAAGATGGGGCGTTATTCCGGGGAGCAAACTTGCAGAGCAAGTTTTTTCTGGATTCCTCATAAGAAGCGGATGCGTTGAACTTGGTGCCGGAGTTCCTCTGCGGGGCGGGAGGGGGTTTCTTGCCTCCAAAATTCGACGACGCAGGGGACGACCTCCGCAGAGGGGAGCCAAGGTTTCCAGGAGGGAGGGGAGGAGGAGGTGGAGTCGGGCCCGTAATAGGGGCTAGGGGAGGTGGTGGAGGTGGAGGAGGAGGAGGAGGTGGAGTCGGGCCTGTAACAGGGGCTAGTGGAGGTGGAGGAGGAGGAGGTGGAGGAGGAGGAGGAGGAGGAGGGGCGGCGGCCGCGGCAGGGAAGCCAACGTTGCTGTCTGGAGGAGGAGGAGGAAACTCTGGAGATTGCAGCTGCTGGCCGCCCCCCGGCTGCCATCTTGGTTTGGTCTTGACAGCAGGTGGAGAAAGAGGGGCTTTGGGGCTTTCCGCCTGATTGGCTCCATACGATGAAGCTCCTGGAAACTGACTTGCTAGTTGTTTCACCAAAGACAAGGTAGGAGCGGCTCCCATCGAGACTGGTGTTTGCTTAGACAGGCTGTGCTGCTTGGGCAGAGTCGGAGGGGGATGGCTGGAGATGTGGCCTGCCTGGAGGCTGAACTGCTTCTTGAAGGGCGCAGGTGGAGGAGGGGGTGGAGGCGGCGGTGGGGTCGGGCCACCCAGGGCAGCAGCAGGTGGGGCGGGGGGAAAGGGAGAGACAGGTGACACAGGTTTGGGGGCAGTGTGAGGGAAAAAGCCCGGGGTGAAGGTTTTGGGTGGCGCTGGTGGCGGCGCAGGAGGGGGCGGGAACTCGGCTGGCACTGGGAACTGCTGGGGAGGAGGTGGTGGTGGTGGCGGAGGTGGGGGTGGAGGAGGTGGAGGTGCTGGAGCAGGGGCAGGCGGCGGTGACTCCTCAAGGACTCCATTTGGAAGGAGCAGGTCCCGCGGCGGGCTGGGAAACCTTTCCTTCAGTACTTGCTTCCGCCCATTGGTGTAAACCGACTGGCTCATGGGAGCAGGTGCAAAGGGTGGTGGAGGAGAAGGAGAAGGTGGGGGAGGAAATGTCACTCCATTTGTCTGTGGAGCAGGAGGTGGTGGGGGTGGGGGAACGAAGGCAGGCAGGGTGGCCGGGCTGGGAGGGCCCAGCCTCAACATCGCCATGGCTGACCCAGGGGCTGGCATGGATGGGGGAGGTGGAGGAGGAGGGGGAGGCGGGACATTAGTCCTCGCCGCAATGTGATTCACGTTGGGTTTGTTGACGGGCACCGGTGCTGCAGGTGGAGTCGGACCGTGGGGCAGAACTTGGTGCCCTAGTGCATGGAGGTGACCGGGCAACCTGTGGTGATTGGCAGACTGAGCGGCCATCTGGTTCTGCAGCCTGGTGATGGTGCTGTACTTGTACATGGTGGGAGCCGGCGAGTGGTGCGACACTGTTTGAACTAGGGGAGGTAGGGGAGGCGGCGGAGGGGGAGGTGGGGGCGGCGGCGGAGCCAGCTGCTGCGGGGGCACGTGGTTGTAGCTGCTGATGGGCTGCGGCTGTTGCGGAGACTGTGGTGACTGCTGAGGGCGCTGGGGAAACTGGGGTGGTGGCTGCTGAGCCTGTTGAGGGGGCTGATACTGTGGCGGCTGATGCTGTGGGGCCTGTTGAGGGGGCTGATGCTGTGGCGGCTGATACTGTGGGGCCTGTTGATGGGGCTGATGCTGCGGCGGCTGATACTGTGGGGCCTGTTGTGGGGGCTGATGCTGTGGTGGCTGATACTGTGGTGGCTGATGCTGTGGTGGCTGATGCTGTGGGGCCTGTTGAGGGGGCTGATGCTGGGGAGACAGCTGCTGGTGTAGCGTTGTCGCTTGGCTCGGTGTCTGGGGGTGCGTTGGCGGGTTCTGATGCTGCGGTGGATGCTGTTGGAGGGGCTGAGCCTGAACCTGAAGTTGGGGTGGGGGCGTCAGGGCCGGGTGATCTGCTGAATGCTGGCTGTGATGCCGGTGACCCTGGGAAGCGTGCGGCAGCGTGGCCCCTCTGGTCGCCTCCATTCTCATATGCTGAAAAGAGACAGGACGTTAGCTCCGTGAAGTTCATGACAGAGTCTGTAACAGATTCCCTACCGCCTTTGAAAGAAAGCCATACCTTGGAGCTTTCCTCGATCTGGGTACCTCTCTTCCAGGCCTCAGAAAAAATGGAGCTCACCACACTCTGGGACCGGCCATGAGAAGAGCCAGTGTCCACTCCACTGTCTGAATGGCCCGAGTGATTAGACTGGGACTCTGGAAGCAAAATGACAGAAAAGATTCATAAAATGAAAAAGAATATTATAGAGAAAAAAGGATGACGTATGATCAATATATCTACTTAGCTCATTATGACATGATATTAGTAAGACAGATAATATATTTCTATTTGGGAAGTGGTGTTTGAAAGATGCTGCTGAGCTGAATTATGGGAAGTGGAGGATCTCGTGTTTTTGGAGCTTTCGACCATACTAAGATATACAAATCTGGATATATCTGTCTCTGCAACATCAATTATGACTTTTTGTTCTTTTTTAAATAAAATGCATCTTGAAAGTCCAGACTTTAAAGATTTTGTACGGATGAATTAAACTTACCGGGAATGCTGGCAGAGCTGGAGCCTGATCGGATGCTGGAGGTAGAGAGAGAGGACCAATCGTAGGCCGCCTCTGTTCTCTTCATGGCCTCCTGGTAGTTCACATATAGTTGCTTGCCATACTACAAACAAACACACAATAATATATCCAACTTTTTAACATCAATTATCTTAGAACTTTTAGAGAACTAGCTTTGTTTGTCTTTTTCAAAGAAACTCACCTTGGCAATGCGAATTCCATTCACCCACTGGTGCAGAGTCCTGACGTCATCGCAGCACAAATACTTGATGTACTGGGACTTCTTCTGGATTTGGGGATGCTGCAAAAAGAAGTAAATCATGTTTTACTGTCCAGCGATGGGTCACACGTAAATAAAAGGCTGCACGTCTTTTGCCTTTAAAGCATCTTCTGGACACTTTCTTCAGTTCTACATAAAATACAGCTAGTAATAACATCAAATCAAATTAAAAAAAGTCTCCACTCAGAAGGAAGACAGCTGGACAGCGGCCTCACCTTCAGGGCCAAGCAGTAGTCGGTAGGAGCCTTGTATTTGCTGCGGTAGTCCTGGCCGTAATACACGTTCACATGGTCCAGCTGCAGGAAGCACACAAGATCTCTGGATGCCTGCAGAGGGCGAGACAGAGGAGGGTGGATTGACTTCGCAAAGGGACCTGAGGTTATATCTAACTTTTTTAGTGACAGTTTGAACAGACTAAACATATAGAAATAGCTAAAGCAAAAGCCCTAATTACATTTTAATAGCCTTAAAGTATTTTTGCTTGAGTGAAGTTGCTCTAAATGGGCTTTAAATAATTATGCTAAGAGGATCAAAGTCCCACTTTAGTCAAAGTGCTTATGTTTTGAGGGTAATAACACTCATCTAAGATGAATATCCAGTGCTCAAGCTGAATTTTGAATGCATTTTTTAGCTCACACAAGGTTGCAGGATTTGAATGAGGCAACAAAACAATCAACAGCATTGGTCTCTGGTAGCACAGACAGTGAATGCTGCTGTCACTGAAAAGGATAGGGCTAAAAATAGAGCACATGTGTTGTTTCTGTTGTGTTCATCTCGATCAACAGGAAATACCACAGAGCAGACTGTGTGAATCTGGTTCTTATAACCTCAACACACATCTCTGTTCTCCAGCTGCATTCAGTTTGAGCAGCATGACTGTGGCCCTGTAGTACTCCCATCCAGAGTCTCACTGACCTTGGCTTTGCCTTTGGGAACGTAGTAGATCCCCGAAGCTCTGAGGAGGAAGTAGCGTTTCTTCCACGACTTCTTCCCGTCCTCTTTCAGCCACAAGATGCCCTCGATCTCTGGCACCGACACCGAGCCGCCACAGAAGCACTCCTGACCGACGCACAGGAATTGATGTCAACGTTAGAAATCCTCCCGATGTGTCGGAAACGACAGGAAAGTTTGTGCTCATACATAAGCTCACCTCTAGTAAAGCCTCTTTATTCCTGTCAGCCATTTCGGATGTCTCCTTCCGCCCCAGCAAGTAGTTCTGGAGATGATCGAGAGGAACAGTGAGGGGAGGAAGGGGGAAGTGTAAAGTCGGTGGCTCACCTTATCTTATGTTAAATAAATTATTCACCTTTACTCGCTTTAGAGCTTTGACCTACTTCCAGCTCTCCTCCACAAACACACTCCCCTGTTCACTCTCAGGCTCTCTGGTCTGTGCCGGCACTCAGCATGCATAAACAATGGTTTGTGTGTACGGCATATTCTGTCAGCATGCATACACTTGAATGCAGAGCAGGATGTTGATAAGATGATTGGTCCTCTCTCCTCTGAGTGTGTGTGTGTGAGTGTTTGTGTAATGGTCACCTGAGGGTTCTTGAAGAGAGCATATTTCTCAATGCGTTCGATGAACATGAGCTTGTTGTGGCTGTCCCGGGTCCAGTTTAATAGATTCTCCACCAAGTTCTCATGATCCTCGAAAATACGCTCTGAAAGAGGGATGAGAGACAAGAGAGAGTAATGAAGACAAGATGCAAGGTGTGCAATGTTTTTGCTGACACTCACTTAATTTCCTACCACTAGAGATTTCTGTTTTTTGGTTGGGGCGGAGCCTTTAACGGTAAGCCCGAGGTCACACGCAGTGACTATTTTTAGTCACAGATAATAATAATTATAATAATAATATACATGTTAGAGTAAATGCCTCTTATCCATATGTCAACAGTGCAGACGAAGGCAAGCCATAAACAATGTTTATTTCTCTTACCCATCTGTAGCTCATTGATGGTTTCCACGAGAGACCAGTCGGGGCTGTAGCCACAGTGCGACTTGTCCAGCAGGCTGTCCAGCACCTGCCTGACCGTCTGCCGCTCGTCCACCATCATGGTCTTGGAGCTCTCGTCCGACATGTGGACCCTGATGACCAGCTGAGGAAGAGGAGGAGAAAGGAGAGTGATCACTGAAGATCAGACTTGTTGTGCAACACAATGCAAAAAGATGGGGCAAAAGTCAAAATGGCATCTTCATTTGAAGTAAATCTTAAATAGGTGCATATTCAAATCCTATGGGATGAAATGACCCTATTGGCAGTTAAAAGACTACTTTAAAAAGACTAGTTTAAAAAAAAGTTGTTTTTGTCATTTTCAAGAATACATGCAAGAATTTTTGGGAACAAATGGACGATTGTCTATAATCACTTAGCAGAAAGCTAAAAGGAAACAATAACCCTTAAAGTTCATATAATTACTCTTTTCTTGGAACAATTTGCAATAAATACATTTTAAAAGGCACATGTTCTCATAGTAAGCTACAGAATCTGCTTGTAGCGTGGTCATGTGCTTACAAAGCTTGTTCTAATACTTCAAAACTATTTGTGGGGTTACTACAGTCACAATGTATCGACGCATATACAACCACTAATGACTAAAATCTAATAATCTGAAAGTTTTGCATCCATAGGCAATAAAAAGCCCTCCATAACGAGCAAGCTTAAACTAATCTGACCGAGACAAACGCGTGCCAAATCCAGCCCAACACAATCGCATCGGACATAAGACTTGTCCTGGTGTGAAACGGAATAAAGCTCCCTCAATTCCTTGACCCCCCTGTTCGCCCCCCCTCCCACCGGGGACCCTGACATCCAATCACAGGGTAGGTACAGTTGATCGAAGGGATACTTGGACCAATGAGATTGCAGAGTGTGCTGCGAGACAAAGACACAGGGAGTCTGACCTACATTTCTCCCAGGAGGGACCCCCTAAAAATCTAAAACCCAAAACTCTAGTACGGCAGAGAAAAATCGTTGAATCAAACCAAAAAAAAAGCAAGAATCCAGAACCGTCTATCCAGACGCAATCAAACCACTTCCATGTCATGAATCCAAAACACAGTAAATTGTGAGTCAAAGCCGGCTGTGTAGACTGCTGACAGCCATATTACTAATAATTCAGCACATCGCAGCATTCTCCTTCGCTGGCCGAGGGTGTTTTTCTTGATGTGCCGACTGTACCAGCGCTCTTTATCTTGTCATATCGTATCCACTTGGCAGTGAAGTCGAGCCCCGCTCGCCGGAACACTGTTGGGTCTCAACTATTCATTGCATGTCAAAAGGACACCATTATGTTGCTCTCATTCACAGAAACAATTCATTCACTGGTGGAGACACTGGTGTAAAAACATTAAAATGGCCTGCCTATGGAGTCGCATACGGACTTCCCAATGGAGACATGGACGCGCCGTGGCTTTCATCGCGCCCCGATGTTCACCGAAAACCAGCCCTTGTTTGGTTGGACGTGGTGAATGAGACGATTTGTGTGGAATGCGTCTGCATTGTCCTGCAGCGCTGGTTTTCCTGAAGCCCGCTTCTGATGTCTTGCTCCCTCCCCGGCAGATACACACACATAATCAAACACCGCAATGACCTATTTTTCTCTGCGCTTCGCCATGAATGAAGTTCACAAAGAGAACGCAGCGCGCAGTGAACACGACCAGACAGCAATTTATTGCACGAGTCAGAACGATTATTTTTAAATTAAACTGAGTCCGGGAGCGAGAGTGTGTACAAAGGAAAGAGGTGGCCCTACCTTTTTGACCTGTGCCTCCTTGATCTTTTCCAGGGCGACTCTGATCTTCTCTGCCTTCAATTTGGCAGCTTGTTCCTCCTGGATGGACATGGAGGAGCATGGTCAAAATGGTGATTATTAGAACAACAACACAACCACACACACATATAAACCCTGACAAAAACCCAACAGCGCTCTCCGATTTCAAAGCCTTGCCTCATCTTCTTTACCCATGTCTTCTAATTCATCCTCTGGTAAGAACAAGACATCATGCGCACACACAACTTCATTAAATAGTAAGCAGCCTTCTAAACCATTTAAACGCACAAAGCCTTTGGCATGATGGCGCATGGTGTCATGGGCAAAACGAAATCCAATTTTTCCATGCCTTGGGTTGCTTACCTGTCCCCTCCAACAAGATGCCATCACCTCCATTCCGCAGGTTGCGTATGCTTCCACGTGTGTGTTTTTGTGCCGTGTTATTACTCGCGTGTGACTATTTGATCGACTAAAACGCGTTGCTAAAATCGCCGCTATCGGGACATTGGTCCAGTGTTCCCTCAAATATGGCGCTCCATTTGCAGTCTATGGCTCCATATTGGATTCATATGGAGCTGCAGAGGGTTCCTTTGATCTCGCTATACAGCAGAAGGGAAACAATAGTAGAAGATCCCCGAAGGGCGCGAGGCTGCGGATGAGTGTAGGATCAGTTCAGAAAGCCTTTATGCCCTCCACTCAAAGACACAATGATCTCATGCAAAGATCATATTCGGAATTCAAGGGCAAAAAATTAAAAGAATATTAATCCAGATTCGTCCATAATGAATGATACAAAATTTAAAAAAAGACAATTTCTCTCTCTCTTGTCTTTACATTAAAAGGAAAAAAAAACATGCCTTTTTTTTTGTCCGCTTGCCACCTTTCAGTCAGCTACTGGCGTGTAAAAACTTACTCCACAACAGTCCTTAGTGGGTGAAACTCAGCCGTGCATCCACATCTCCCATCACTCAAAGCGAGACGCAGGTCCACTGACACGCAGACATGCACACCCTGAGATGAGCACAACTTGACTAAAACCCCCAAATGAGACAGTCGGGAAGAGGATGCCCCTCCCCCTTCTACCCTTCTACCCTCCAACTCAGTCTTCCTGCTTCCACCCCTCCTCTCTTTCTCTCTCCCCCCTGTCTCAATCACCCTCTTACACTCGCTCTCTCTTTATAACTGAAGCAGGGGTTTGGGAGCGTGCCCAATCAATGGAGCATAATCCCCACAAAAATAGTAGACCGAGGGGGTGGCCAACCAGCCTGCCCCCTACCGCAGGACCCTCTACCCTTTAGCCAATCAATACGAGCGGGCAGACCGTGACCGACACTGGCCCTTGCAGCTAAACCATAGTGACAACAACGGAGAGTAGAATTTGGGTGAATGAGTCGCTGAAGGTGTCGAATATTTCAAGTGTGTGTGTACAGAAGAAGGGTTGAGGAGTCTTAACAGCCTCTCTCCCCAGCCTCTTATCTTAAGACCACCCCCTCCTCCTTGACCCAGACTGCCTTTTCCACATGAACAGCTCCAGGGCACATGCACATTCATGCAATAAAGCCAACACTATGTTTGGCCAACACACAGTGGCAGGCTTTTAGTCAGCCAAGTGTGAGCGTGAGTGAGAGAAACGGCGAGGGAGGAGAGGTCACGGGGGCTGTGGAGATTACAGTCCAGAGTCAATCTGTGTCACACTGTAGGTTTAGCTCCATAATTGTCAGCCTAACTCTGTCCCCCCTCCATTATTTTGTCCCCACATGACACCTACACCCTGCTTTTTTATTAGACATTAATCTGATTCCTATTCCACGGGCGTTTTCCCCTTCCACTTTCACACTCAGCCACACCAGAGCCAACTTTAAAACGCTGTTCTGCCTGGCATTAACACACACAAAAAAAAGAAAAAGAAATCTTGGCACCGTCCCTTTGATGTCTCTCCACTCTCTCCCCGCTTGTTCCCAAACAGCCCACGCTCATTCAGTATTCTGATTTGCGCGCAAGGACTGGGGGAGAGAGTTTGTGAGTCCGGGGCGACCGCGGCTCCCTCTCTCTCCGGTGAAAAGTGGAACACTAACACAAACTCCATCACAGTCTGTACGCCACAGGCAATACATCCTCTCCATTCAAATGTTTTCTGCATTTAGACACCGAGAGTCGATGTGTCACAAGTCTACAGCCGAGATACCATCGTTTTGTAATAGAAAGGGAAAAAGTTATCCACCCTCCAATTTCAGGGAGGATGAATTATGTGGATATCACCGCGAGAGTCAGTCAGCTTCATTTTTGGCATCCATTACATTCAAATGGGTGGAAATAACTGGAAGGGTTTTGGAGAGAAATCCGCAAAGCCAATGGCCGCTAATGGAGCGATTTCAGTTTAGCCTCACATGAAGAGGACAAGGCTGTCTGCTGTTTTGAAGTTGTGAAAAGAGTGCCGAAAATAATCAAAAAAAATTCTCCAGAGTTTTCCAGCCCCTTGGATGACCCCCTACGTTGACTCGCGCTTTGTGGTTTGTCTCAAATTCAGCAAATGCTCTTGGTGTATTCAATCTTTGCACTTGGCTATGTGTCGTGTAGCGATGGCAGAATAAATCACAATCAGCAGCTGCCAACTTTGAACCACAAATCTGCACACATCTGATCGGCATGAGCTTTGCACGGGAGCCGAGGGCTGCAAACGACTGCAATCGCTGCAGAACTGCTGCCAAGATGTTTACAGTCAGCGTCGAGAGGGATTGGGAACTTTGGCGGGCCGACACATGATGGATTAACAGATGTGAGAGATTCTGTGTTTTAAACAGTGGAGCACAAAGAGACGCATGGTGTTGAAATTAAATACAGCGCTGCAACTAACCACGGGTCCTTTAGACCATAAATGTCAGAAAGTAGCAAAAAAAAAGAGTGAGGACACTAACTAAAAATATTTCTGTTTGGCAGAGTAAAGATTTACTTTACATGTCTTGTTTTGTCTGAAAAACGAGTCAAAAATCCAGAGATGCTCCATTTCTGAAAATACTCAATTTATCGCTGTAGCTCCATCAATAAATTCATAAACAGTGCAAATCAAAGAGGTAGCTACATGGAGAATGAAGGAAAATGACGGAAAACTGAGACAAAAGATCACATGCCAGTGAAAGAAAAATGTGGAAGCAAGTAGGACAAAAATATCAAGTGTATTCAATCTATAAGCATGAAACAGTGAGTGAGAATGGTAAAGGCTGCAAAATGATGCAAGGGGAAAATCCATTCAGATGCACAGATACCATCACCCTGTTAGATGTTCATTACTTCCTTCCTCAACTTGCCTCATTCGTTACTCTTCTTCTGTGCATGCCTACATTTCCAAGATTACCGTTTGGCAGCCCTCGCAGCTGGAGACAGTGCAGCTCAGAAAGCCTGACATCAGCTGCCAGTTCTTTTAATTAAGAGAAATAAATAAGTTTGGTTCGGATTTCCAGCAGCTGTTGGATTTTTCCATGCAAAGCAGAAGAGAGGAGCAGTGCGTGCGCACACACACACACACACACACACACACACACACACACACACACACACACACACACACACACACACTCACACAAACATATACACGAGAGAAAAAAACAAAACAAAGAAGCGAGTGTATGAGGAAGTCACCTTGGTCAGGAGGTGAGAAGGCTTTCCTGCTATGCTTTTCAGAATGAGCGAGGTTTCTCGGTCCAGATAGGAGTGCTTGGGTGAAGAGAGGATAAAGAGGAGGAACAGACAAAATATAAAAGAAGTCAGTGCCGGATGATTCTCGGAGGCTTATTAATCGCAGGTGTTGTGATCTTTTTGTATGAAAGAAGCGTGGAAGCGAGAGGAAGGTTCCATAAACGGAGCGCTCAGCAGTGGTGGTTGTCATTAGCTGCAGCTGTGGGTGAGGAGGCAATGACTGTGAGAAGCACTGTAGATATATGCACAAAACAAACATGACTACAACAGGTTGGAGTGTGTGAATCTGTCATATACTGTCTACAGCTAATTTAATAGACACACAATCCCTCGTTCACACTTTTATACTGACATGTGCATGCACACTGCATGGGATTCATTGACATAGTTGGTTGAAACTAAAATATTGTGTGTTTACCTGCAGCTTTACATGGGCCTAAAATGCATGCATGCACACATGCATGCTCACACAGACACAAACACACACTTACAGTGGCCCGATCCACTTCACCCTCTCGTGAGGTGAAGTCAAGCTGCCGTCTGGCCCGTCGCAGTGTGACATGCTGGGAATATCAGGAGGTGCAGGCAAGGTGTGTGCGTGGATAGAGACCACAGGTATAGGAAAGGATGCAAACACAGATAACATGATGACATGCAGGGGGACATGGGACATGCATGCTCGCTGTTTCTTCTGAACTGAAATACTACCTCTCTGTCACCTTTTCCCCTAAACATAGCATCTGTTTTAGTATATTAGCTCAGATGTTTGTCTCTGAAACAGGTTAAACTTTAGAGCATATTCTACTTTTGTTACAGAGCCAAGAAGCTTGGTGAGTGAGCGAAAGAATTCAGGAAGTTAACAGTGTAATCCACACTTAAGCGAGCCTTACAGGAGATTACAATGTGTTCATCAACACGCCGTCAGACGCACAATACACGTCTGTATTGTGGATTGACTCTGAACATGCAGTTTCTTGCAAACGTCATGCTGTGTGTGGTCAAGCATGCAGGATGAGAGCTGTCCTTGCGATTACGTGGGGAAATGTGCACGCACTCTTTCACACGGCGGCTCCCGCACACTTTGTCATGAGCTCATAATACTATGTCTACCTCTTGGATATCCTCGGTGTGTGTGTGTCTGTGTGTATTTCAGTAGCAGCCGTACCTCTGTGCTGGTCTGGTTCTGTCCTTGTGTGCTCGGGCTGCTCTGGCCCTCCACCTCTCCACCTGTCATCACTTTATCAATGTCCAGGGAGTCCATGCTGGACGCTGAGGCACACGCCGAATTTACGCTGGACCGCTGGGACGGCGCTTCCTGCTCGCTGACCGCGCCCACCGAGCCCGTCCTCCTGTGCTGCCCGCCGCCGGACGACCCCGAAGAGGGCCGCCGGAGCGTGGTGGAGGAGAAAGAGGAGGAGGAGGAGGAAGAAGAGGAAGATGTCTGGCGTGCCGCTTCATCCATGCTGAGCGAGGCCTTCTCCAGCTGAGAGGTGATGTCATCCAGGGAGATGTTGGCGGCCGCGGGGCGGGTGTTGAGGCTGCCGCCGCGCACCGTGTTGGCCGGCGACGCCCGGGTGCTGCTACTGGCGCTCCCTGTTGGGATTTCAAGACCAGCTCAGGAGGGACCGCTTTCTACTAGATGTGTGGTTCATTGATGGTTCTTTTTCATAATTAATACATTTGCCTATATTACAACTAGGTGAGGTTGTTAGTAAAACACTTTTAGGATTACTAAAAACAAAATGAGACAATAAAAACAACTGGTTGCATTTCTATGGTACCAGTGTGGTAAAGTTGTGGCTTGTCTTTGCGAAAGACTACATGTCCCTGTTGCAAACAGGATGCTGCTAATTGTCCCCGCTTTCCTCTACTATATCATTACTCTGCATGCGTTTGTTTTTGTCTATCGCCTTAGTAAAAAAGGAAAAACATGAAGAGCTTTTTATCAGATTCTTCAGCACCAGAAGATGAGTGACATCTTCCTGTTTTACTCCTTTGAGTGAGCGAGTCCAACAAACACCATCCAAGCCAAAGTGGGGCATTATGTAAAAGAGTTTGGCGGACACACTATTTGCTTACAATGATTCCATACATTTTTTGGGGTGAAGTAATGATTTCTATTGTCGCTAAATGACAACATAAAGCACTATTGTAAATGCAAATTATGTCACAGGACTACCTCCGCTGCTTCCCCCTCCACTGGTGCCTGTGTGCTTGGTGCTGGCACTGCGGCCCCCGGGGGCCCGCTGCTGGCCTTTGTTCTGGCCGCGAGACGACGCGTTGGGTTTAGAAATGGTATTGAGCTCCTGTTCAATGGTGCACAGGTCAGCCATCAGGGCATCCAGGTCCACTGTGTCGCCCTGGTTCAACGCCTCTGCAGGGAGCACAGAGAAGGGGGAGGGGTTTCATGATTTATTTCATCTGTGCTTTTTTTTGCGGGGTCGGGGGATCTGGATCAGATGAGTGAAGACTCACCGTTTATGTTATACATTGAGAAGCGGTAGGAGAAGTTGGCCATGTTCGTCTCCTGCCTGAGAGGAGGCTTCTGCAGTGGCTTCTGAGGCCTGCCATCATCCAGACTCTACAGAGCACACACACACAAAGCATGAGCACATATGCAAAAAACACACACATTCTGACATCACAGCCAAAGCACAAGATCTAAGCAACCATGTCTGCCTGCTAGTGTGTACTTGCGCGCGCACACAAACACACACACACACACAGACTGAAATACACACACAATACAAAGTGGTGGTGGGAGGGGAGTTGCTAGGATACAGGAAAGGGAGACAGGATTAGCAGTGTTAAGGTTGCTATGGATACAGCCCATTTCTCCCTGCTCCTCTACCTGTGTGAGTCTTTATCTAGAGAACCAAACGCCCTCTGAGTGTGTGTGTGTGTGTGTGTGTGTGTGTGTGTGTGTGTGTGTGTGTGTGTGTGTGTGCGTTAACCTGTGTCAGCTTGTCCAGCTCTCCAAGCCAAGCTCCAAACATCTTGTCCAGGTCCTGGTCCTCCTTATCGCTGTCCTCCTCCGCGCCATGGTCCAGCTCGTCGTCCGATACCTGCTCCATCTACACATACACACACATACACACACACACGGATGATTACACACATGTATCCAATTCCACACCCCATCAGATGAAACCCACATAGCAGGAAGGATCTAAAGAAGGGATAAAAAAAAATAAAAAACCTTCAGCTCAGCTCATGCCAACCTCACTGCCTGTTACCATGACAACTGCTCATGAACCCCTAGCGGGCACCCGGTGCAGTCTGTCTGATCGGTGTAGTGCACCGTGGCGTCTTTTCTGTGCCGTTCACCGCGGACACACCCAACACCGCCGCTGCCAGCTCAGGAGCCAAAAGAGAGGGATGCTGGATGGAGGGCGGGAGGAGCAGAGCGCCATCCAATAATCACCTAAATTGACGTACTCAGCTCTTTTGGGATCTATAAACCTGCAGTGAAAACACTACACAAGAATATATCAATCACAGCACACTTAACATCAATGGCAGGTGGTTGTTAATGGCTGTTTGGGGCAGCGGGCTGGAGAGCCCATCTGTGTTGTGTCAAAGGAAAGGACAGAGCTCCCTCTGCTGGACACAAAGGGAAGTGGCGTGAACTGCAACATGCGGTCATGTGGCCGGTTGACTCTGTTTCAGCAGCTCAAATCCAGTAATGCCACAGAACTGTGGATGGCTTTCCGAAAAGCATCTTAATATTGATATTCAACGACATGAGAACACGACACTGTCTAACCTAATGAGACTGTGCTGAAAGAAAATAGCATGAATAGAAGCGACAACAGCATACGACCCACCCCTTTGCAGTGTATACAAGGACACTTTTCAGGAGACAAAGCACTAAATCAAAACATGACAATCAAGGAAATACGGAATAACAGATAAAACCTCAGAGACAGTGCAGAGACATGAGTCCATGCTACAGTGTTTAACAATAAGTAGCATCAACAACTGCTGATGTCCCTCCCCCATCCTTCATATCATTTCTAGGTCAGCTGGGCTGTCAAACTGTTTAAATAATCTGATATTACCTAACCTGCGGGATGAAAAAAACACACATGAATGCCAGAGTACATTCATGGGGAATTTTTTTCCGACTACAAGTGGAAGGAAAACATTGTGGAGCAGAGGAGGAGTCCCAGCTGGGATGCATGGATAGTCAAACTAAGTCAGACTTGAGGAGGGACTCGTCCCCTGAAGAGAGCCCCCGTCGTGGTACAGTCCAGTTCCCCCGGAAACTGAGCAATAGGATGGAATATTCCCAGGTAACCCCATTGATGTTTTCAGGGGACGTCATCCCCTCTTGCTAACAACGCTGTATGGCGTTAGGCACCAGTCGGGACCGCACCACAGCGGGATTAACCCCTCTGACGACCCCACGTTTGATCCAGCAAAATGCGTGCGTGTGTGCGGCTTAATGTAGGTGTGTGTTTTTCTGTGCGTGTCTTACCCTTTGTGGGTCCACAGAGTGCTCGAGAGCGATCAAAAAGTCATGCTTTGTTGTGAGGAGGCGATAGAAGCAGGTAATAAAAACAGGCAGTAGGTGAGAGGCAATAAAACCTGCTGCGTTTGGCAAAGCAAACAGGAATATGATAGCAACAGCATTGAAAATCGGTCAGCTGAACGCACACACACACACACACACACACACACACACACACACACACACACACACACACACACACACACACACACAAACAAACACGCACACAGGAGTCGAGGGGCGCTTGTTTCAGAAGCGGTCACATTCCAGACTGCACACGTGTTCTGCTCCCATAAGTCCCTGTATGCAGTGCTTGAACAAAATTACTACAGCTGCCTCTGCTGTGTGTGTGTGTGTGTGTGTGTGTGTGTGTGTGAGAGAGTGTACATGCAAGTGCATTACAGTGTTGATGATGGATAGTTTCCTGTTTTGGCGAGCATATCAAACACACATAGACTTGTCATCTTGTCGTGAAAGATAGAGTATTTCAACAACAAGTCCACTGTGTGTGTGTGTGTGTGTGTGTGTGTGTGTGTGTGTGTGTGTGTGTGTGTGTGTGTGTGTGTGTGTGTGTGTGTGTAAGTGTAATAATATCCATGCACAGTGTGAGAGTCACAGGAAATGGCCAGGATGTGCAGAATTCCTAATTTCCCTCTTGGCCTGTTTCTTGGCAGGAAACACCAGCTGTCCTTCGGTTCATCTGTGCCAGTTATTGGGGACAGGAGGGACCGCTCCCTTTAGGACGACCTCATGGTTTACCGGAAAATGACGGAAGTATACAACAGTTTGCCATCAATTCATTTACATGGAGCCATATCACCACCAATTAACCATTTGTCAATGTGTCTACCCTCAAATGTGTCACATCCATTTGGGAATCTCTCGGTTGGAAAAGAGTTGAGTGTCCTCGCGTTAAGGCGTGACATCACGGCTGGCCAGAGGCAGACAGGAAGAGGAAATGGCTCAAATCAAATGAGCTTGGATTGCATTTGCCAATATTCTGAGGGACTTTCACATGGAAATGCTCAATCAAGAAACGAATGGAACGGCAGGACACTTTAAAAACAGCTGCAATAAGCCTGCAGGCTTTCACAATGGTTCACAACACACATAGTTGCACACACAGAAATATACACATGCTGTAGGTACATAATCAATGTGCAAAAAAAAAGAAGAATACAAATAATGCACACACTCAAAAA
Organism: Clinocottus analis; assembly: GCF_023055335.1. Taxonomy (NCBI): domain Eukaryota; kingdom Metazoa; phylum Chordata; class Actinopteri; order Perciformes; family Cottidae; genus Clinocottus; species Clinocottus analis. Next base: position 5,397,788 of record NW_027175976.1, read on the forward strand.
CAAAGAGCACTTTGAAAATAGCTCTGCAGCTGTCAGTCTAATGGAATCATCGCCTCACTTGCAGACGATGCTGCAGATTTAAGTGAATTACCACCTGAGGCCCTGCTTTTAAGCTTATGGAGCATGGCCTGAGAGAGACGGGAGGAAGCTCTGTGTGTGTTTGTGCGTGCATATGCACTCCTAGCGGCATCATCACAAAGCAAACAGCCTTGGCCCCTCTTTCTCGTCTGAGCATGACCTGCCCTCATCTGTGTCCTGAGAGGGTTGGGCGGCTCATAGGTCCAGGGTGAGAGGTTAAAGGTCAAATGGTCTGCCCAGTGGAGTCTCCCCCTGCAAGCTTGTTCCTCTTCTCTGTAAAACACTTGCAGTTCTCGCTGATGCTGCAGCACCAACAGATGAGGAATGAAGGGAAGATGAAAAGTGTGTTCTGGGAAATCGGATCGCTCTAAATCTCAGAGAAAGAGCAGCAAAGCACCCGGTGCTGAGGAGGATGAAGAGCTGAAGGAGGAGGACATGTCTATCTTTAGACTAAGTTGCTCATATCAGAGTGTCAAGAGGATTGGAAAAGGGAGCGGTATGAAGACTCGATGCTAAGTCGGTGAACAAAGAGTAGTTTTTCAATAGTTCCTACTCCGAACTACTAACGAACAACTCTGAGACAACTGGGATCCCTTCTGCATGTTCATAAGAATTAGGCTTTATGTTTCTGGCAAGTTCGAAGCACCAATAGACTATACAAACTTCTCTTAAAGAAAAACGTCCAGTTGGAGACCCTGGATTGCAACCCACGACCCAAAAACAAGATCCAGAAAGAAGGAGAGAAGGAGAGGGGCCAAGGAAAACAGCCAGCAAGAAAGAAACACAAGTATTAGGGTGTGACAGGCAGAGTGCAACATGACATCATAGGTCCGATGAGGTTGTTCTTATACTAGTCACTAGCTTGAAATATACTCCTGATGATTTTGGTAGTTTGTCCCTTGTTTAATACAGTTTCTTCAGTTTAATAAAAGATATGTATCCCAGTTAAAGGTTTCAAGACATTGGTAATTCTTGGAAACAGTCAAATTAATATTCTGTTTGTCTCTATAATGTTCATATAAATCCTTTTTATTGGACCGAATAGAATTACTTTTTGTGAAACCACTAATTAAATCTATACAATCTATGAAAAAACTGAAAAAAAGCAGATCCCCACTATAATAGCAAAGCCATTCACTGCCCGTTTCAGCACCACCTGCTCTGTTCCCAGACATTCAAACAATGAATTGCTTCCAACATTTAAGTTACAAATAAAAGCCTTTCATATTTCAATGACACAGGAAATAGGAGGGCTGGGGCATGGAACATGACCGTAGCTGTGTCAACATTATTGTGGCCAGATACTCCTGCTGCGATGACGACCGCGCAGCAGTTTCCATCCAGCACTTCCAAATAGACTATTTTTGAACCAAACCCTCAATACTGTGAGTTAGTGTTGTAATGATGCAATGAGAACTGTGGAGGTTAATGAAAGCGAGCATCAGCCCTTTGGCTCTCTTAAAAAATAAATAAACAAACAAACGGAATGACACACAAATTTCCAAAGCCACTGTGTCCTCACGGCTTTTTCCTCTCAAATTATTAGCACAGAAATAACTGGAGGCAAATGTCTAACACCTTTGTTCTTAAAATATTCTCAACACATCATATAATCACACGAAGGCAAGCCAAATTTGAGAAGAAAGGGAGCGGGTAAGGACTGGGCACGGGGCTAGAAAAACAGCTTGGCAAATTACAGAAACTCGGTGAACTCTTCTGAGCGCCACGGAGCTCGGCTGCAAATGCAGAGTGGGAATCCTTGAGAGTTCAGTCGGACACAAACGCTCACACCGAGACCACGGGGGCAAAACGCAGACTAAGCTCAAATAGAGTGGACAAGTAAAACATTTAGCAAACTTGTGGCTCGAGATAGCTCCAGTCAGCCATCCTGACAACAATGTGTGGCCCTCCAATGTTCTAAATGCTGCCGGGGGAAATGTGTGAGAAACGGCAAGCATGATTTTGAGGAGAAGTGGTGTGATTATGTGTCATTGAAGGGCTGTTTTTAATGAGAAACTAGCAGGCACAACCTAGCTACACGATATATTTAAATAGCAAAGCTGCTGTGCGTCCCAGTGCGGTTGTGTATAAAAGATATGCAAATAGAAGCACAAATATTTCCATGTAAATTCCCTGGTGACTAACTTCTTGGTTTCAATCCAGCAAATGCGAGCCGAGATGTTCTGCAGCCAATTTGAAAACTGTTAAACGAAACATAAACTACATGCTTTTCAAATAAAGTAACATTTGAACATATGGTAATATCCCCCCCGAGCATAACATAAAACAAAAACGTATACATTAAACCTCTTCCCTTCTCCCTTTCTCATGTGAGCCAATCATCTGGTCCGAGCGGGGCCTCCAGCCTGACAGACTGTGAATCACCTTTCACACAACATGTGTCTGATTGTCATCATAGCCATAAAACACACGCACACTGGAGTGTTGCGATATCGTTATGCCATCCTGTGTCACAGTGAAACCTTTTAAAAAGGTGTGTGTGTGTGTGTGTGTGTGTCTAGACAGCCAGAAGAAAGCATCCGTCAGGAGCGAGCAAAGCCTTTATTGGTGCTATCAAAATGTTTCCGAGCTGATGAGACACGAAGCGTTCTCATTGTAAATGTGCGAGCATGAAGTAATGGTTATTTCCAGGCGCAGTCTGTGGTTAATTGCTTACTTCTCCATCCCTTGGTTCACCCCCTTCATGCACAGATGGGACACCGGGAGAGGAGCAAAGGAGACCCGAAACAGACGTCACTGGGTCAAACATTCGTTAAAAGAGTCAATGTGGTGGAAAGCTGGAGCTAGCAGCACCAGTAAAATAACTCTCTGAACGAGGGAGCGGCTCGTCGGCTACTGTCCAAAGTAAAACCGGGTGTGGTCCACTGACCTGTAGTGACCACTGATGTCTGACTCTAAGAATGACATAACACTGTGTGCATGCATCCTCTCGAAGGATGAGACATGTTGGGTGGATGCAGCCTTAAAAGGTTCAAAAGGATCAAGCGCGTGACAAGGAGATTGTAGGTTTTAATTAGAGAGAGGATCATACGCAGTGGATGTGGAGTGTCGTCTTCTCAAATGAAAATGTGCACCAATGTCGAGACAATCCAGTCCTATAAAATCAGAAAGGCAAACATAAAAAAGGGGAAGGGGTGATGGGGAAAGAGAGACCAGATAAGTAATAGGCCGGGGGGGGGGGGGGGGGATGATGAATAGGTGCAATAATGGAGGGAGCCGGCTATTAGATGGTGAATAAAGGGGAGGCCCTGATGGCCAAAACAACTGCTTCAGTATCATTAGTCAAGCAAGACCGACAGGAGGAACTCGCATACAAACACACACACACACACAACCACAAAACACACAAGCTCACTGAAGCACAGCGCGACACAGTGAGACACTCTGGCTTATACAGCCAATTAGGAAGGAGGAGCAGAGGAAGGGATGGGGGACAGAGGGACAGAGAGGAGAAAGATGAGGAGAATGTCAGAGGTGGACAGATGGAGAGCGAGTCGGAGGGGGCGAGAGAGAGAGAGAGAGCGAGCGAGCGAGCGAGAGGGAGAGAGAGAGAGAGAGAGGGCAGGCAAACCTGAGACGAGGGAAGAGAGGGAAGTGTGAAAATGCTTGGTCACAGTGGTGGGCGGCAGCATCGGAGCGAGCCAAACTTTCGGCTGCCCGGCATCTATTCGAGCAGCGATCGCCATGGCAACACTCATGCACATCTCCGCGTCGACGCAGGCCGACGACGCGCAGCTTCGACGGGGCTTCGCGTGAACTCGGGCTGGATCTTCATGCAATAACTGACACACGCTGTAATGTAAATGTCAAGGTAAATTCCAGGCTACAAATCAAGCGGCACACGAGTGTACATGCGTCTGTTCTCGTCTTATTTGTGTCTCTCCGTCCCCGTTTCCTGCAGTACCCCCCTCCCCACACTCTCCCTTTCACACAGACACGCCAACCGAGGTTGTGTCAGCCTTCCTGTTCCCCTTCAGGGCAGCAGTCTAAATGTGAAATCAATAGTCTTGTCCCTGCCCTCGGGAGATTGGGTTACATCCACACACCTACAAAATGTGCACACGCATACATGCTCAGGTGGTCTGCTGCAGTGGGCTGGCACAGTTTTAAACATGATGCAGCACTGCAGCAGCAGACAAACAGAAGTAGCCAGACATTAAATGCTCTTTAGAAAAGATAAGACCCACTACTCTGGTGTAGCACACAGGCAGAAAAAGCTGCATTGCTGTAAAGTAAATCTCCCACTTTGTGTTTTCACGTGTAGTTTCTTAGTGACGCTCAATGTGTGGGACCTTATGAACCTGCTGTAACGGATATAGATAAATGGGTCGTGGTTGTATCTGTGGCACTGGAAACATGGTCGCCAAAGACCGCTGAGCAGGGTTTCTGCAAGGCTCACATAGTTCATTTTGAAACCTTTTAAATACCACATGCAATGTGGTTAAATACCTGTTTCCAAATATGAAGGTATGATGGAAAACTTGTAGGGACCTTGATTATTTAATGTTATTACATTCAATTTGTTCTGTACTTCCCAGCTGTATAATATATATATATATATATATATATATATATATATATATATATATATATATATATATATATATATATATATATATATACTCTAAATGATGTTTCATAGCCCTCCCATATAATGTAGTTCAATAAAATCATTATGAGGTGAACAACTTCCATCATGCTTTAGTTGCTTGCTTGAGCAAAACAGGAGGTTTACATCTGCCACCTGTTAGGGAATACAAAGCACAGTAGTAACACACAAGCAACACATGCCCAAAACCACACACAGACACACACACGGAGGGATATATCCATTGAACAACACATTCATACTGCAAAACGCCAGCATGCTGCACCTATAGGCAGAGAGAAATGCACAGACGCCTGCACACATGCCGCCAGCAGCTGGGAATGTCGTCTTCTGTTAGCGTACTACGTTTCCTACCCCCCCCCTTTCGCTCGCCCCTGCAGCTGGCCACTGATTGGCTACTGATGAAAAGGTTCTTGTTATCTGAATTCAAGGCAACTGTCCCGAGTGGTGGTTTGTGTTTCTCGTCCAAACGGACGCCACCTCCAGCATTCCTGCCGTGCCATTGTTGCCATCTTTTGGATTTCGGATTGCACACACATTCACAAGTAGTTTCTTTTATTTCCCTAAAGGTCTTCGTGGTTACAACTTGAGTATTTTCAGTAACAGCCGGGGGAGATCGTTTCAAGGACGAACTGTCTGATTGAGACGGTCGCTGTGACAACCGCATCGCGTAAAGAACGATGGCATATCAGCCGTGGCCCTCGCGTGTACATGTTGAATAATACCGACGGCTGAGCGCCGAAGACAGCACGCACATCCACATGACACTGACAGAGACACCCGCGCCCCCCCTACCTCCCCTCCACACACACACACACACGGCCATAAACCTCTCTGACACACAAGCATCCTGACTTCCTGGCACAGTTAAAGTCCAGGGGTGCGGGCTTCCTCCTCTCAGCTTTGGGCTCCATCACCGCTGCTGGGGTCCCAGTTTAATACCCGGCTTCCCTTCCACATCTGCACCGCTGGGCTTTTTGTTTTTACACATCACCGTTCATACACATTTAAATACTCTAGTCCAGATGTGCATTATTTCAACTGACAATCAATGGTTTTAAACTTATATGAATAAGGAAACTATATTCATTTCCCACCACAATATGGAAGTCATACCTCGTGGTAATTAATCAGGAAAGGGTAGATTCATCTTTTACTCCATGGATGCGTGTGTATATATGTACACACACACACACACACACACACACACACACACACACACACACACACACACACACACACACACACACACGTAACCAGACTGCCTCCAGAACCTTGGAATTGGCTTGTTTTCCAAAACAACAATTAACTAAATATCATGTGAAATGCCACCCAGGAAGCAGTTTCATTTGTCGAGAGGCTCAGCTTCTGTTCATCCAGCTGCTGCTTTTGCTCCGACTCTTCTGCACTCTGTTGTTCTGCCCTGTACCACTTAAGTCGTAACTCTTTATAGCAGTTATGATGCACTTTTATTCTTCCAATGTCTGATTTGTGAGATCTTGGCATCAAATGTGACAGAAAGGCAGAAATATTAACAGTAAAAAAAAAAAAGAAATTGATGTGTGTGCACCATGTGTGCATTTGATATTGCCGGAGTCACACAGCCAAGACTGCACTCTAGAAAATGACTCGGTTGCCATCCCTTGTGTAAATACAAGTGGAAACACTGAGCCTCTGAGTTGCAAATTCAACGCAGATCTGTGATAGTGAGAGAATAAAGGCTCACTGTAAGGGAGCAGCTCGTTGTAACCGACCACATTCGACCTCACATGGATCCACTTTAGTCAGGAATTATCTCCTTCGGCGAGGAAGACTCTCCCCAGACAAGATCCTCAGAGGGTCGACTTCTCTTTCATTTTGCTTTGATGTACAAGGCCCTCTGACGAAGGTTTTTAAAGGGAAGGGGGGGGGGGGGGGATTTACCTCTTCTTTGTTACAACAAACACACAAATCCACACCGTCTACTGTGGCAGTGAGACGACAGACGATAGCTGCTTTGAGCAGCATGCATGTCAGAGGGGCTGCGAATAAAGCCAGCATTTTGAGACCACCTTAAATATAACTTCCCCGGCAGCTTGCTGCAGCAGCTTGTCAAAATAAGAGTCTCTGTGGCATTTGCGGACGAGTATTGCAAAGCTTACTGGCAGCAGCGTCAATACTGCTTTTCCTTATTCCCCTCTGCTCAGAGGTTATTACCCACAGAAAGTAGCAACCACCATTAACTCACTCCAGTTTACAGGAACTCTTACCTCTGAAGTGGCTTTCTCTCCTTCCCACTGAGGTCAAAGGTCAGACGAAACCACCACTCCACTCAGTGTCGGGGCTTTTATCCTCTGGAAATGAGACAAGAAAAAGGAAAAAGAAAATCTATCAGATCTGATTAAGCGTCTATTTTTGTGACTAAAACACAATCTTTGCTTTGGTCCCGCCATCCAGGGCCATTAGCTGGTGAAATTCCAAACTTATAGATCGTTTGTTCTCCCTGCACTGCGGGAGAAAGGACCTGGCAGCCGACAGCGAGAGGGAGGCAGACCGATTTCACTGTCACAAGAATGCAGAGGATTAACTCTGGAGTGTGCTTGTGCGGGAGACTTAACTAGGCACAGACAAAAAACGACACGCACAGCCAGAAGAGACACTTATCGCAGAGCTCTGAAAGCAATCAAGCGCGATTCTTCCTCCACTATAAACCGCCGGCGTCATTACTGCGAGGGATTAAGAACGTGACATTTGAGCCCGCGGAGGCCGTCTTTATTCCACGACGGAGCCCGTCACACCCACACACGCAGCCAACTTCACGAGCAGGCGAACCACTAAAGGCTAATCATTTCTCAACAAGAGTCGGAGCCGAAATCCAAAACCTATGTCAAAACTCTTCAAAACACTGTGACTCATCGGCCTCAACAATGCTGAGCGGGCGTTTAAACATCACAACGAATCATCAGCTCGTCAGTGGCGACTCATGACAGCCGAACCTTATTTCATCCAAAACAATGGACGCTGAGTCGCAGTCTGGTCGTAGAGAGTAATATCACACAGCCTGCTGGGTGTAGGTTTGAACATGCTGAGCTGGCCGGGAAATTTCATTGCTATGATTTGGTCACAGTGTGTATTTACTGCGCGTGCGCGTGTGTGTGGCAGGCAGCTGATGTTGTGGCTGCCTACTGGGAAGCACATCCCACTGGCTTCAGCTGTTCTTTCATTTCAAATGTTTTTCTCTACACACCAACTGTTGTTCAGCCACAGCATGTGGCCCCTATTCTTGGTTCCAAGAGTGCGCACGCGTATGTTTTCACAGCAAACAGACCTGTGGTCCAAACTTCTCGTGCTCGCCATCCAAACGCGTGTCAAAAACACACACACACACACACACACACACAATTGCCTTCTCGGATTACGGGTCACCCCCTCCCCCATCATCGTCATCATCTCCTTGGTGTAATTTGCACATGGTTCACGTGTGATATCACTCAGTCAACACAAGGCCATTGAGCAGGTGTGGCGGTGACACACGGATCCGTGCAGCTGCAGGGAACACAGACGCTCCAGTCACAACAGCACAGGGGCCGGAGGCGGAGGGGGGGGGGGGGGGGGGGGGCAGCTGCTCCGATGCCGAGGACAAAGGCACGCCAGCGGCACATGCACAGACAAACGTTAGCGACTTGTGATCAAAGAGGGAAAGAAATCCTTTAAAAAAGGGAGCGACAAATGCCAGACATGACACACTTTTTCGCTTTAAATTCTGGAATAAAAAAATGGCAAAAGTATGCTCTTGTCTCACCTGACACACCACACTTATACGTGTGTGAATCTAACAAGGATTGTGTTAACAAAAGACAACAATGCCGCTCGCATCTTTGCATGGGGATGAGAATTTAATGCATTTATGAAGCTTGTGCATTAAACTATATAGAGCAAGACGCCCTGGAAACAATATCGCCCCTTATTACTGGACACTGAGGCGACTCTTTGGACACTTTGAAAACACACAACTGCCCAAAAAAGGTGCGCTGTGTATCACTGCCCTACCTACACTTCGTTTCAATAGACTTTATGTGGCCGAGATCAGTGCCCCACTTCAACAACAGACCACGGGGGAAACACAGGGTCCAATGTGGTGGACACAGGTGTGTCCTTGTCCACCCACACTCTCTCCCACTAACAGTAATCCTTTGGGGCAGCTCCTTTCCTGTCCGGGCAGGAAGTGGGAAGGAGGGAAGGGCACTGTACGAGCAGGGGTGATGATGTCAGAGCAGGAAAAGAAAGACGGGACTGTTGTCAGGGGAAGTACATCAAATGAGTAAGCGGGCAGAGCTAAAAGCACCGTACAGTGCATGTTGGAGTAGCCCAATCCCAAATATGTGACCTCTACTAATAACCCTGTGAGAAGTGCTTTCTGTGATGGGAATTTAGCGTGATGGACTAGTTTATAATCAGGGTTTTACACAACCACATGACAAGTCACACAAGCATATGTACAGTGTCTTTGTTACTCAGGATGACGCACTACATCAGCGGGGCAGACCGGTGTGCTTTATGTCCCTTAGTCACACGTGTCCGCCTCATTAAAAGAGCAACTGGACCTCACGTTAATGGTCTCATTCATTTACCAGGATTCTAGAAAGAGATGTTACGGTTTAATAAACACCAAAAAACACAAGTAAGGTCTTGGTTTCTTTTTGTCCCCTCTTTAGGCTTTGGCACTTCCATTATTTATTTTATTCAGTGCTCTAATCTGACGGTGACCTCTGATTCACGACACAAAGGCGATACACTCTCCTAATTCACTCATGATGTGTACTACAATGGCTGGAGCCAGAGAGACGTATCGATCAGAAACACCCAACAGCATCTTAGTCTGGTCTCAGAACAAGATAAGGCCTGAGCGGTGACCCTGAGCGTTTCCTCTGGGAAGGCATTGAGGGAAACCATCAGTCAGCTGATTGAGGGTTCTCCACAAAGCCGTTCCTCGCTGGGAAAGGCGCATTAGTATTGATCAAGGCGAGATGTGAAACTTTGCGTCCTGGCGTGATGTCTGACCTCTTGGCCAGTTTGATAGAAAATCACCTCAATAGTTGTGAATGTCAAATTCTAATTTTGAGCATCGGATACAGACATGACGTCATCTGGGGAACACCGGGTTATTTCGCTCAGTGACTCACGTGGACTCCAGTTGTGTTATGAAGTGCACTCAACGTCTCCAGGAGCCAAAGTGCCTCTTGGTCCCGTGATAAGCGCGTCTTTGTACCAAAGCCAAACAAACAACATGATTTTACCTCACGGTTGTTGTGAAGGTTGTTGTTGAACCGACCGTCCAGTATCATCACAGGCTACTGCTGGCACACGGCGATGTCTGGTTGCGATTACAAGGAGCTGATCTCCGCTCCTCGGGGGGATTCTCCGCGGCCCGTGCAGGCGAGCCACTCTGCTCGGGAGAACCCACACATGGTGGGAATTATGGAATAATGCTGCGTCAGGAATGTTCCCACGATGGCCAGTGGGATCTGATGGAGGTCCCACTGGCTGGCTGGCTGCCAGAGGGGTTTATGGGTAATGTAACACACACATACAGAGTTACATGCTCAAATGCCTCTCGCGTTCCTCTACACTTGGACCCGCTCCCCCCTGTGTTGGATTAAATAGATCCTTTGTGTGCACTGTCTTTGCTCGACTGAAACTCTCGGACCTCATCGTCAGCGCAGCTCGCTCACAGCTGACGAGGTCAAAGAAAGAAATCTCATTCCAATAAACTCCCGAGGGGGATCACCAACAGCAGTGGAAGGGGTGAGAGTTGGCCTGATTGACCTCAAATATGCCAGTGATCATCCCCTGAGCCTCAAAGCCAGTCACAGTGCCAAAAACCCAGAGTCCAATCTGGATCCCGTCACCGAGCGGAGATGCCCGTGTGGCACGTGGGCCGAAATAATCAGGAATCACTAGAGAGTGAAGATCAGTGGAGCAGAGAGAGATTAGCAAGCTACTCAGTCTCTAACTTTACCCAGAGACTCATTCAATGGAGGTTCGTGGTCAGTCACAGAGCTGCCAGGGTATTTAGTCAATGAAATTTGTCAAAAGGCAGCCACACAAGTGCACATGCGCGCGCGCGCGCACGCACACACACACACGCACACACACGCACACACACGCACACACACGCACACACACGCAGACACACACACGCACACACCGCTATTTTGTAAGATTAAGCCTGCAAGTTTGAGTGACTGTCAAGGGATTCTCTTGCGAAAATGTGTCAATCGGCTTTTACCGTGGCTGCTGTCACTTGGGTTTTCTCTGCGTTGTAGTCACTGACTGAAACTCCGGATTCCTTCTTTAGTGTCCACCATGAACCCTGCTGTAAGAAAGAAGAAAAAAGGAACCGCCTGCCAACACCATGCTGTACAGTAAATGCACAGCACGAGCTTTGTGGAAAAAAAATGTGTGACTACCAGGATTTGGCAGCGGAAACCGAAGAATGACCTCAGTGTTTCCAGCAGTCGTAATTCACATGACATCAGCTGCACTGAAGAACATTTTATTGGTTCTCATGAGCCTCGCTCTCCTTCTCCGCATCCTCCATATTTCCCGTTACATCTTGTGCCCTCTTCCTCACAGGTCTTTTTTCGGCAGACAGTTGTGGATTCCCTGGTGATGTGCGGCGACCCCCCTGGCTCTTTGCCTCGGGATGTCATGACAAGGGCCGACCCTCTCGTTCCCCGTCCCAAAAGGTTTCACCGCATGCCGAAGTGCCGCCCGGGTAGTGTAGCTACTTCTAACACACATGAGCCAGGGTAGCTTTCATGATTATGGAAGGGAGTGTAGTTAAAGTCAGGGAGGGGAGAGAGAAAGTAGGCTAAAGTGCATATTTAATGGGAAAAAAACAAGCCATTGCAGCCTCAGTTTTTGGGTGTACCGCTAGTTTGTGGCTTGAACTGAGCACAGAAACACTTGAAACAGTTGGAACATTTAAATAATATAAGAGTGAGCCTGTTTTCGCCTTCAGTTCAGTGCCTGTATGTAGTGCAGCCGAATCCCGACAACTGCTACAGTGCAAGAGGATGACAAGTTAAATCTAGTGCATTGTCAGATCAGGATTTTTTTTTTTTATGCACGGCAAGATATTTGTTTGTTCCAGGCAAACAAGACACCTCCCCCACACAATGTAATGCTAACCTCAGGACACCATAATCACCGTCACAGGATCCTTGACTTTCTCTTATGGTCTTATAAACGCTGCAATTAATGGGATATTCTAAGTGGCATAGACTGAATCCTCGGTGGATTTGACTGGAATGTAGGTCAATGATTAGAAAGCAACTTTACAAGCAGAAACACTTTGGGCCAAGCGGCAGGCATTTCACAGAGGGGTCAGGGAAAACCGTGCAGTTCACTTTTCTCACATCTGTGTTTGTATGATGGACAGGAAGCGTTTCCAGTGGCTGCAAAAAGGCAAACAAACAGCAGCGGCCCGGCCCCGTGAACACACAGACACGCGCAACCGCTGCTCTGGTTTCATGAGAACTGGCTGGAGAGGCGACACAGGAAGTGCACGGAGTTTATCGCAGAACTGGCCATTTGATGTAATTCAATTAGGGATGCAAAACAGCGCATGTGAAGAAAAGCAATGCAGAGAGTGGGAAATAGATTCCACATTCTCATTTTCAAATCTTACACCAGACAGATCATACATCACTCAGTCGACAGTGCATGTGTTTTAATACAGCAGTCAGACAGCACATGTATCTTTCCTCTGAGTTAGCACTTTGTGTGCTCTTACTCTCTCCAAAGCACTCTTGCTTGCCTTCAGCATTTTGTGTTCTCCCCATGTCAAAGACCCATTATCTATGGCCCAGCTCAGACGGGACGCCACATCCATCAAGCATCCCGTGACTGAGGCGGCGGAGCTTTGACTGGACTTGGTGGCGGATTACATGGGCAGGTTGGGTGGGGGGAGAAAACACAATACCATAAATCACCGCCTCGCTCTGCGTTCTACTCGCCGATACCTGACGCGGTAGCTTGAACTCCAGCTGACAATTCACAGTGGGATGAGATTCCCAGTTCAAGCCTCAGATGCTCAGATCAGTTTCAGGGTGATTGCCAACTGTGTGCAACTTAACTTAAAAAAGAGCAACAACAAAAAACACGGCAAAGGGCCTCGCGGCTTTGTGACAGTTTACAGGTGTTGATCTGCATGTGATAGAGAAAAACAATCATTTCCTGTCACGTGCACTTTTAGCGTTAACAAAGACTGACCCCCTGCAACAGTGAACGGAGCAGACCATCTGTAATACAGAAAGGGGGGCGGAGGGGAGGTAACCAGCCACCTGCTATTGTCAAAGTCACACTGATTAATAGATGTCTAAGCTGCTTAAACACACTGTACAGTGAACACAAAAAGGGACAATTAACGACTGAACAATAATGTATGATAGCAGATCAGATACAGTATAGAAAAATAGGTCATGAAAGAAGTGGTGTGGAGCTCAAAATGGAGAGTCATGTAGTTTAATAGCTGCATCACGACCTGATAAATGACATCTGAGAGAAAAGACATCAGTTAATAAGAAGAAGACCCGTTTTCTCTAATGGACATTAAATAACTCCCGGAACACACTGGGAACCATGAATGAATAGTATCCAGTAATGTCAAACTACCTAAAAGGGGATTTTCCTTTAGGAGTGTACATCCCACCAGGACTGATCCATACTTGTGTGAGTGCTCGGGGGGAGAAAACGTTCCCCCACTGGCACAGATTTAAAAACTAACATGGCATCCAACTGTGGAACAGGTTTGGCTGTTAGTATTTTCTAGCCGTCTTCATACAGCGGTGTGCATGCGCTTGAGTGCAACTGCTGAGCCAAGACCAAGATTGTGCATTGCCCTTAGAAGAGAGGAGAGTGCCCTCCTTCTGCCTGCTCCGATCAGCGGCTGTATTGTCCAGACATCCCCGTGACACACCTTGATCTCTACGCCTTACACTTTATTTCAGGCTCCACGACCTTATCCTCTCTATTGACCTTGTCGAAAGAGCCAAAATCAATCATCTCACAAGAAAAAGGCTGCACGTGGATTTAAAACAATTCCTTTCCTGCCATAGAGGAGCAATGATAAAAGTCTGCAAGTGTGTATGAAAAGGCCAACAGGAAGAGTACTTCGCTGTCGGGAACAGTGGAGAATTTTCAGGGCACAGGCGGGCGGGTTAGCCATTTATCTTTGTTTCCAAATGGCAGGGGCAGCTGCCACCAAAGGTCAGCAAAATGTTACCAGAACAAGGCCCTATAGAGGGTTGGGGACCACGTGCTTGTGACAAGAAGGGACACACACACACACACACACACACACACACATATATATATACACACACACACCCACCCAGGTGGAACAAGACACACACACTTTCTCTCTCGTACGTGTCGTAATGTGCGACGTCTCGTTCGGCATCAAGGACCTGGACGCTGATGCAGCTGGTGGAAGTTTATTCGCAACTCCCTGAACCTCACATCAGTGGAAATATCAGGTTACCCTCCCCACCCGTCTACCCTCTGGGTCTCCATCAGAATGTGTGTGTTGAAGGCTGCGTTTGAAGTGCCATCCTCCACCTTTGCCCTCCTTCACCCACCTCCACCGCCGGCAGTAACCCAAACTGGGTAAACTTACACCAACCTCCATCGTCACCCTCTAACCACCGTCTCTGAAGCTTTTGTGCAGAGCAGTCTTCAGCCCGGGGACATGGGTGGGTGGGTGGGTGGATGGATGGATGGAGGTCAGACGTGGCCCATTGCTACTTGCACGACAGAGCCAGTAAAGCGCGGACAGACGGACGGACCAGCACGCAAGAGCTGCTGGCAAACACACACACACACACAAACAAATCTGTGTTCTCTAACACACAGTTTCGTGGGATCATTCCTCAAGCTCAAAATGTATTTGACAACTGTCTTTTCCTCTCATCAACTACATCCCAAAGAAATCAAGCGTGCACAAAAAAGGATGAAAGGCAGCAGAGCGATAGATGGATGGAGGGAAGCAGAACCCCTCCTTCAGCTTGGATGAATGAGAAAACCATGTTTCTGGTTATGTATTTTGAGCTCTTCCAAATTATATATATACATATATACACCCTCTCGGTTCTCTTTCCAACAGCCTCCAGACAGAGAGCTGACAGAGAAGAATTCCTTACATGCGCTTTAAAACAGGACCAGTGAAATGACACGCTCTCTTCCAACATGTGTTTTACCTCTGTGGCTGGAAATGTAATCTGTAACTGAGCTGTATGCCATACTGCCTGGCTATTAAATCTACTGAGTGAATGTCTTGTATGAGCCGACCACACGACGTGCACGTCCACCGGTACTTGTGTTTTGCACCAAAGCCATTGGAAAAGAACATAATCTTGTTCTTGGCTTCAATAAATTGTGACGCTGGCATCGTGAAATTGAGCCTAAAATGTGCCACAAAAAAAGTTGCCACTAACATTTAATCCTCTGTTCTACATAACCGGTTGATGGTAAAAGTTTTTCCATTCAAAATGAGACACAATTACAAAACCCAAAAGGACATTACTTGGTTATCCAGGTGGACCAGATGTCCTCTTCTGTGTCCACGACTGGATAGTAAAGTGACATCCGACTCCACCAAACTTGTGCTATATTTCTCTTTTGCAACAAAAACACAACACAAGACAACCTCAAAGGCAACTGCCTGAGGGGGAAGCGACCAGAAGGCCAGTAGTTAATTTCATCCCATTAACTAAACGCACTATAAGCGATCGGGCTGCATTGTTGCTGAACTGTCTCCATGCCCAGAATAATGTGCTTCTAGTCTGGTGCTTTGTGGATACAAATCAAGCGTGCCTTAAGGCCACAGACAGCCTATTATAATGCCTCTTTAGGGGAATAAAAGGCTGGGCCAAGTAGCTGCTTCGTGGCTTTTTAAAAAAAAAAGTTTGTTTGTTTTGTGTATTCACCCCTGAACAAAAGAGATACAGTTTAACAAAATAAAATAAAAAACAGCCCTTGCTTGGCCCTGGTGGCGAAAATAACGCTCACAGGGAATATTTACTGAATGAAAACCCTTGGCCCATATGGTAGCCACTAGCCAGCCAGGCTGTGGCATGGTGTGCAGCCCCCGCTCCACAAATGACCTTTGAACCCCGCTGTCAATGGGGAGGTCATTATCTCTCCAACGTTAATGTCTGACTGCAAGTTTGTGACAGACTTAATGGAGGGAAACTCAGCTTGGTTTTTTAATGTGAGTCTCGATGCATTTCTGCCAGTAAAGCAGCAGCAAAGTAAGAAAAACACACCAAACATGTCGGAGCTTTAACTTTCCCACCACGCTGAACAAACAGCGCTGCTAATTCTCCTGGCAGAGGTAGATGCTGGCTTTGAATATGATGATAGCCGCTGGTCAACCCGGCTACATGGTATCCAGCCTGCTGCCCAACAAAGGGAATTAAAACAATGTTCACGAGCTGCAGCGGAGAAGAAACCCTGGACACACCGACACCTATTGACAATCATTTCACAGGCTTCTGGCAGACAATACAACGACTTTTTTTAAAACATTTTTTTAAATGCACCAGCCGGATACGAAACATTAGCGCGACAAAAAAGAAAAACCCATCGGCCATTACCAGCAGCTGGCAGCCTCTCCTCCCGTTAAAAAAGGGTGGAGACAGCACATCCCCCCCACCCCTCCTTTGGTACGGCCACACGCAGAGGAGGGGAAAAGGGAAAAACATATGTGGAGAATCGCTCGTCTTAACGAAAACAACCACAACACAACAATGGGCTCGCGTTCAAGCGCCCCTCTCTCTCCGTGAAGAGCTGCGGCTCTTTTCCCAGTCGGCCCAAACGCTGCACGCCCTTTCTCCCCCAAGAAAGGGCTCGTTCAATGGCCGCAAAGGAGGGCGGCATTTGGACACATACACTTTTTATTCTACACACATGTCTTCTAAATAGTGCTCGTCTATAAGAAACGAGATACACATGCAGTCTCTTTTTCTCGAGGACACAATCTAGGATGGGCTGGTATGATTAACTGTCATATTTATGATTGACATGAGTCTTTATGGATGTGTATTCAAAGAGGGAGGAGAGGGGACAAAGGTGTTGGATTATTTAAACATGCAGAAATAAAAAAGGAAAATCCACTTACAGTCACAAAAGAGGATCCTCTCTTCTCGTGTGTTCTCCAAAGGGAGAGCAAATAGCACTGCCCTCAAGGGAAGGGAGTGGGGGGATAGAAAGAAGAAAACCGGCCTGATGTGATTAATTATCTGCCTAAAAGATGAATCTCGCTAAAAAAGAAACTGCCCGTTATCCTCATGTTTCCACGCGTTACCTCGTCTACAGACACTATCCCATTCCCAATCCCATTCTTCTCTCCCGGAGCAGCCGAGGAGACACGCTGAGCGTCTCCGTCGTTTCCTGTCCAGCCCAGAACCCCACGCTGCCTTCAGGGCCGGTGGGAAATATTTTATACCACAGTTGATCGCAGAGAAACGGGATTACAGAGCTAAACGGCAGATACGGAAAAGAAAATTGCACATTGCGGTGCTAGCCAAGAAAAACCCATTTCAGCATAATTTTCTATGAATTGGTTAAAAAAAGAGAGAAAGAAATACTCTATATAGATACTCACCAAGAGAAGGAGTCCTGGAGGAACAGTGAAGGCAGCATTCGTTATAGTAGCTATTTTCTCTAGTCAATGGCAGTAATAATAATAACAACAACAATAATAATAATAATAATAATAATAATAATAATAATAATAATAATATTAACAATAAGAAGAATATAAGGAAGAAGAATGACGATGAATATGCTAATAACAACTATAACACATTAATAATGAACTATTATATATATTTACAATAATAATAATAATAATAATAATATGTTAACAGGGGTTCTTGCTGATGCTCTCCTAAAGCCGCTGCCAGACAAAAGGGACTTCCAGATTAGGAGATTATTGCATGTTATCCATATGGACACATGGCATTACTAACCCGTCAATCCCCCCATCATCCATTTTCTGAATCAGAATTACAGACAACATTTTAGAAATGCTATAATCCCCACTTCACAATCCCATGAATCCGACACCATGTGTTGCCCAACAAAGTCAGCATTTTCCACCCTTTTATGGTCTCTAATCCCTGCTCTGGGCAGTGGAACCTGGAAATAAAGGAAATACAGTCAGACGAAGTGATATATTGTTGAAATTACGATAAATTTGTATGTGAAAAGCTATTTTCCTGGTTTGTAGCAGCAGAAAACTGTTAAAAACGGCCTGATCAAAATATAGCGCTTTATCTCCCTCCAGTGGACATATGAAGTTACTGCACTTTCTACTCAACCCCATTTTGTGGACACAACCGTGTCTTTTTTTTAAATAAATCAATCAAAAATAATTCAAACTTGTGGAATGGTATATACAGCTGATATTGCACTATTCTTCTGATGAGCATGTTAACTGTGCCAGTGACTCCTACAGTATAGAGACAGTTTTTTTGGTCGCTTTTTCTTTGCCAGGCTACGTCTGTCCTTTTGTGTGACAAAGTAATGGCACTTTGGCAGTCACACAAATGTCAGTTCAAACCTGCTCAGTACCTGTTTCGTGCTTCTCCTTGAGTTCATTAAACCTTGGCACATGATACACTGGGTCATTGCACTTTCAGTCACTCACTTCACCTCAAACTGTGGCAGAGTACACAGCAGAAAATGCACATATTTACTCATTCTCATAATTTGTTTTAAAGTGCTTATTTGCATTAATTCCAGTATTGCCTATGATGTACAAGGATCCATGTCTGTACCTCCATGCAAACACTTTTAAATGTCTTTTAAAATAGGTAATAAAAGGCTTTTGGTGTGCTTTTCATCTCCCTCATTCTCAATAACACAAACAATCATGCAGTCCACTTAGTCAGAACAAAACTGGGTCTTAATGAACACACGACCATAGTTCTACATTAATTAAATGCTAAAGTCATCAAAGGTCACAAACTCTGGGAGAGAGCGGAAACTTTAGAAGAGGTGCTTTTTGTCACAGGATGTTTTCCTTCATGAGAGGATGTGTGAGGCTCAGTCAGTGCAGCACCGTGGGAGTGCTTCAATCAGAGGCATAGTGAGTAAGTGATGCATTAAAGTGCATGAAACCGAGCTTGACACTATCGGAGTAGCAGATCAGCTTTCATACAGCATACAGTCAATGCAGTTTGCTGAAGGAGCTCAGAGTTTCAGGGGATGAGGGAGAGCCTCGAGGCGAGTTCAGTCTCGATGCAGAAGATCAAGATGAGAGCTTGCTGGATGTTCTTGATGCTCCTGAGCTGCAGATTATCTCATGCCACCAAGTTCCAGAACAGCTGCGTCTGCAAAGGTAAGGCGGAGACTTTCTCGCAACATGTACATTTGAGCTTTTAGTAATTTATATATCCAATTGTAAGTATTCAGATGGTCGTGAAATGCAATGCCGGTTTAATGAACCTTGTAGTCTCCTAACGGCTGAACTTGTGGATTAAGATGTGAACTAGCAGCTACCAGTCCACGGAGGAACTTTAAAAGAACTTGTTGCCTCAACTTTTGTACCGTTGCTGTAGACATTCAATTCAACACTTTTCCATGCAACGAATACCACACACAAAAAAACATATAACCACTTCCTCGTGAGTGGCACACTTGAGCCAGGCAGCGGCTGACTCAAGTGTGCCACTCACTTGGGTAAATATCAGTTTTTTCTTGTGAAACGTGAGACTAGTTTAAGAGAGAGAAATGTAGAGATGTTCCGTGTGGGGGTGGAGTGGCTGTAAAGTGACGTGATGAGAATGAAAACCTGAATTTCAGTTAGGGGAATTAGATGCAGATACTTTCATATTTGCAGAAGTTGTATCTGTGAGAAGTCAGGTGTTTGGCTTTGGTTGCAGGGACTGACGGGCATCCTGACTCGTTTTGGACTGCATCAGAAAGACACCATGATGGGCTCTTGTAGCTCTCTG
>NW_027175976.1:5422500-5510000 GCF_023055335.1 Clinocottus analis
AACACACTGTGCAGGCCCTGCGAGAGCCACGGGTTGACTGGTGGGCTGCTGGGGACGGGGTTTCCCAGGACGGACGGGGGCACCGCCACGAGCCGAGGGAGCAGAGGACGCTCAAGACCGAGGCACAAGTTGACCGTCTGAAACATCCTCTCCTGGTTAGGGAGATACTTGGGTGCTGAGGAGACATAGAACAGTTGAGATGGAAGAGTAGAAGACATCAGAGACAGACTAAGACTGTCTAATGTGAGTCCTATGTCTTACCTGTCATGGTGAACTTCTCCAGTGTTCTGCTCTCCAGGAGATGCTCCAGTGGTGCAGAGGGGAAGTGGCCCAGGAGACAAAGATAGTATACAGCTTTTAGCAACTCAAATCCAGACATCTTGGGCAGATAGGAATCCAGAACCTGGGTCAGACCCTCCAGGAACCTGGAGCAGGATGATGAAACCCAACAAAGACATAAATCCTGGAAATCAATAGTCATGTGCGTTAATAATATTACATGACTGGCTGGCGTACGAGTCAAATCAGACGGCGGAAGACATGCGAGTAACCTACTGCTGTCTTTGCTGCTGCAGATCATAGTTCAGAGAGGAGTACACCTTGAGGACACAGAGGAGGTCTTTCAGTGTCACAGTGTCAGGATTGGCGATGACCTTCTTTGTAAACGCCTCCATTAAGGCGACGGGACAGAAGGTGAAATTCTCAAACATGGACAGGAAGAGGATCACCTGAACGAGGAGGAAACACTTAGGATGTGACAATATAAAAAAATAAAACAACTGCTTATTGATAGATTTGAGAGTAAACATTTCACAAAAGGAGTAAGGAAACAGTTTGTTGCAGCACCTGATTTTTGGTCCATATTTCTATCATAGAGGCGACATATTCTGAAATGCTAGTGAGCAGATCTATATTTCTGTAGTGCAGCTCCCTACAGGACCGCAGGACAGAATACAATCTGTTGAAGGGGATTCCATGGATGTTTTCTACCAGAGAGGACAGAGTAGGTTATGAAAACTATTTTCAGTACAAGATAATATTCCAGGCGCTTTCAATTGAATTTCACGACTCTGCAAAATGAGACCATAATTCAACGCTCTCATCTTGTGGAAAAAGGTTTCTACCTATAATCATTTTACTGCAGACATCCAGCAGTGGTTTGGAGTAGAAGTCCATCGTGGCCATAGTGGTGATCATGTAGTGGGTGTTGGGACAGCTGAACTGGTCTGTCATTGAGAGAGCCTTTCCCTGGAGAAGTCCGTGGAGAGAATAAGTGTCAACATATAATGGATTCAGTTACAGGTCAAATAAAACACTAAACCTTTACGAGAGAATACTGAGCAGGCAGCACAACAACTGGCAATAAATAACTAAAAACAAGATAGGAATACAACATTTGGTCAAAACCAAGATTTATAAACCAACCTCAAGTTTCCGTTTGAGGGCCAGTGGGGCATCTTTCCCCAACAGACGCATCAGGGTCTGAAGAGCGATTACATTCTTGATCCCAGGGAGACGGGCCTCAACTACCAACCTAAGACAAAGCCACAGTAAACTTCAATGTAAACTGATCTGAAAAATAAGTGGTAACTAAAACTCTATATAATCATTCAAAAATAATAGCCCCAATTTGATCTCATTATGTGTGGAGATCTCTGAGGATGGAAGGTTGCCATTATGGACAAAGCAGATACATTTTCTTATAATCCTGACCTCATGCCTGCCTTAAGTGCACCGACGTTGGTGCTGCCCTCCATATTTTCCAGACTGGCAGCCAGGATGGACAGGCCCTTTTCATCGAAGTCGTTCAGATTCTCCTGTTCTTGGACAATGAAATGTATTTGGATGCACACAAAACTAAAATAATCCCAATATGAAAACATTTATGTTTGCTGCTCGAAAATCTATCGCTGCCTACCTGACAGGTTCGAAGGAAAGTCTGGACCACACGGCTTCCTTGGGGAACACCCAGTTTGACGATGGCCAGGAGAGAATACGCCAGTTTATCGTTGCGCATGTGCCCCACTCTCATCATGGCCGTTTGCAGAAGCTTGTCAAATGCAGGGTGCTCAAACATCAGCTGCAGCTCAGAGCGCCTCTGCTCATTTGACATCTTCTTGGTGGTGGACCACATGTGGCTCAGGCAATTGCTGACCTGTCGCTCGCTGAGTGAGTATTGAGAGGTGAAGTCGAGCACGTCGGATGGGGAGCCACAATGTTTCAGGCCATCTAAGAATGACGACCTCCACTGTGTCTCATCGGACTGAGTCTCAGCGGGCAACGAAGAGTCTCCCACTGGAGAAGAGAGACATTTCTCCTCCTCCACGTCCTGACTGTAAACCCCATTCTGTGAGTAAAACCTCACTGAACCGACAGGACTTCTATCCTGCAGGCATGTGTGGCTTCGCCCTGGTCCCCAAATGTGTGCCAACCGCTGACTGGGGAAAGATGGGGCTTTGATGGCTTTTGCCGACAAAAAAAAGCGCATGCCCCATCTCACGACCTCCTCTGACACCCGAAAAGACATTAGCCAGCAAATTCAATAGATGTTGTTGTTGTTTTTTAAAGGCAACGCTAACATAATAGAGGTTAAATTAACATAATCTGACGGTCTCCATTTACACCCTTGGACTCATGGTCAGTTAACTATAGAAAATAGTTCGCACAAATGATGTAGCTACTCCAAGATATGACTGTGTTGCCTACAAGGTCAACAGACTGTTATAAAGACAGTTCGCAGCTAGCGACGTGACGCCCCACAATAACGCCGCTATAACCGGGGAAAGATACAAATTACGGTACCAAAATAACACATGGCGCTTGCTGGAGTATTTACCAATTGACATTAAATGTTGTTCAGCAAAGAGATACAGAGCTGCCTGACAAAACAAACCCAGTCAAACCAATGTTAGTTAGCATGCGCATGTGCTGCTGCTTCGAGCTGTGTGCAACGCCATATTTAGTCCCCAAATCAAATTGGGAGTCTGCACCGCGTACCCGTCAGAATAAAAATAATAAGGTTTATTGGGAATGTAACATATTACAAGTAACATATTTAGTCCGATTTATACAAGTTTTGACCATTTTAAACCATAGGTGTCACTGTTATCGTAACTCGTACTGATCTTTTTGTGTGTGTTTTTGTGGTTGTTCCTACACGGACTTTACGGAGTGCAACATCCACGTTTTC
The DNA here is from genome assembly GCF_023055335.1 of Clinocottus analis. Classification (NCBI taxonomy): domain Eukaryota; kingdom Metazoa; phylum Chordata; class Actinopteri; order Perciformes; family Cottidae; genus Clinocottus; species Clinocottus analis. The sequence goes on from NW_027175976.1 coordinate 5,425,691, forward strand.
ATAGCAACCAGCACCACACTGCTAGAATGGCAAAATTTGTGCTCGCTGGTAAAGTCTAATTTTACTCATTATCTGATATCATGGGACTGTATGTCAAAGAATATCACCTTTTTGATTGAAATGTTAACCTGTACAGGCCAAACAGACTGTCCGGATTACGCCAGAGCGGAACTATTAGCAGACCTTCTGCAGACGTCTCTTCCAGACTTCCGGATCCAGAAGATCTCCATTCTCCCACATCAGTGGCAGGTCATTTAACTTATTTTTTTAAAACTCTGTTTAGTCTCTTTTTGCTCACAACTCATTTGTGTGTTTTTTATTTGTCACCTCAATGTAACCTTTCACTGGTCTCTGGCAGGATTGGCTGGAGTCCACCTGCAAGAAAAATGGCTGGAAACACAATGAGTCCCCTCTAATTTGGAGGGAACTGGTGAACCAAGGGGGGAAAGGGATGCTCTTAGGGGGCTTAAGTGACTTTCTGGAGCATTGCCAGGTAGTCATACGTAATAGTTTTTTTTTTTTAAATTCAAATTACTTCTAAATTCATATGCCTGCCAATTTCTGTATCATGGGTTGTGCAGGACTATTACAGAGTCACATCAGACATGCCGACGGATTTAATACTGAAAGTTGCAGCAGAGAATCTGGAAAGCAAGATGAATCTTATTGTCGAGGAGCAGCATCGTGTCAGTCTCATCAAACCCCTTCACATATGGATTAGTAGGTGGGTTGGTCTGGAAAAAAACTTGAAACCAAAGAAATGTATGTATAAATAATTACATTTCTCGTACCTTTCCAGTGCTCTCAACCCGACCAGCCACTTCCTGATCCCCAATCTGCTCTCTGCCGAGGTGTTTCCCCATATTTCTGCAATCAGCCTCCACCTACTGGACCTGGATGGGAACGAGGAGGGATTGCATTGGCTGAGGATAGAGACGGAGGACCTGGCACTCCGTCAGCTCCATCAAGTCCTGAGTTTAAAAAAATATATTTTTGTTCCCATATCTGAAGGAAAACAAAGCCATCTAACTTTATATATTCACAGGTGACTATTCACACAGATTTGAAACAGGCCTTCCAAGAAGCGGACATCATCCTGCTGCTGGATGAGTGGTGGTCTGATGAGTGTGATGAGGAGAAGAGGAAGGTCAAGGGAATCTCAGACCGGTACAGAGAGTACGGACAACTGATGGACACGAGGGCCAACAAGGAGGTTAAGGTCATTGTGTCTGGTGACTCACTTGTCAACCTGAGATGCTCACTTCTTTTGGACAATGCACGCTCCATTGACAGCCACCAATTTGTCACCATGGCAACTCAGGTGGAGAATGAAGCTAAGGCCATCCTTGCAAAGAAGCTGAGAGTTAGGCCTTCAGGTACTATTACTATATATTCTTATTGCAATTTTTGGCAGATTCACTTTTTACGAAAGACCAACAATCTTTCCCTCTTCTTCTGCTCCAGACATTAAAAATGTCATTGTGTGGGGAAACATCAGTGGTAGTTTCTACATTGACCTGCAGCGGGCGAAGGTTTTCAACTATAATGGGGCAATCAAAGGCCCAGCTTTCTTTTCCCAAGATCCTCAAAATATTGTCCAGGAAAGGTTTGTTTCAACAAGAAGCTTCAGGAGGAAGCTATCTAATTTATTGCTTACATTTTATTAGTCAACTCTACCCAGCTGGCACTTTACAAGCTAAACAATCACACAAGGTCTAATATCAACTCTCAAAACTCCCCTCCGTATTTGACTTCAGTCTGTGCCAATGTTGATTGCGCAGTATATCTGACTACACTGATCAAAAACATCTTGGGACATGCCAAAAACCCAACAATTTCCTTTCCTCCTCCAGGAAATGGTTGGAGACAGATTTTCAAGACTTGGTACGTTGTCAGCGTGCAGCTGTGGCTTCAAAGTCCTGCCGAGCAGCAACCATGTCAGCCGCCAATGGGATCCTTGCAGTCCTGAAAGCCTGGAATGGCGTTTGGACACCAGATGAGGTCTTCTCTTTGGGAGTACTTTGCCCAGGTGAGGACATAACACAACCTCAGACATTGATTCGAGCAAACGTAGATCTATGATGAAACGTGATTGTCTTTGGCCACTTGTAGACGACTACAATCTCCCAGATGGCATCGTCCTCTCACTCCCAGTAACTTTCACAAACGGAAAATGGTCCGCGCTGCTCAGCGTGACTGTTGGAGACGAGTTGATGAAAAGACTTCAGCTTTATGCAAGTGAACTGAGTCAGGTATGTCAAGTTACAAACACAAACACACATTTTCATAGCTGCTGTCTGTTGTTACCATACCATAGGTACTAACAAGTGTTTTTCTTTCCCAGGAAAAGAAACTTGGATCAGAAAATGACATGATTCTTATAAAGAAAGGTGATTGACTTTAAAAAAGTTGCTTAAAATGATCAAAGGAAATAATCCAGATACATGTCAGTGCTACATCTCAAGTTTGTTTCAGTTTGTTCTTTTATTCTCTTACTTTCACATGTGGTGTTGCACTTATATTTTACCAGTTTAATGACAATAAATCTTTCGCTTTGTGAAACTCACCCATAGCTGTGATGTTTTTAGATGTAAAAGATCAAACTGAGTACTTTATGGAAAAAGGAGAAATTAGAAAATATATTCCTTTTCTTAAAATTGTACAGTTCAGTGAGTGCTTTTTTTTATAGTTCAAGAAGCAATACTTTAAGCAGAAAACACACTACTACCATACACAAACTAGTCTGTTAATATCCCTCTCTAAATCTGATGTCATCACTTGCCTCTCATTTCCATTTTCAGTTGGGCAGTCTTGAAAATGAAGACATCAAAACTTGCCTTGCCCTCATTGGTAATTACATATTAAACAAACTGAATTTAATGGGCTCTTTTAACCTCAAACATTCAAATAGATTTTTTTCCCCTCAAATTGTGCAGTACTTTGTCAGTTGACAAGGAAAACTTGAACAGAGTGCTGTTTTTACATGCAGAATATACACATTCCATTTTTAGCATTTCTACACTATACACAAGGTGGCATTGACTGAAAAAAGGAAAGATTAGTACAAATACAGTGCACTACATACGACAAGTTGGGAAATAGACACATGTCCTGCAATGATATATTCTCTTTGTACAATCCACCCCTGAGATTTGGATGCTGAGTGGTTCACAAAAGCAAAATCGGCCTCTTTATACAGTCAAGCATAGTGCTAGCTTTCTTTTGAATCACGTCAAATGTTTTCCGCTAATTCCAGGCGGATATGTCTTCAAACCATCACGTCTTTCCAGAAACAGAAACTAAATCTGCTCCGGTAAAAGCAACACTCCATTGAAAATGTACCTCAAATATTGATCATGGTAAATACATGCGTAGTGCATGGCATGCATGGACTTGTCGTGGCACAAAGGAGGTTATTTGGTAAATATACTTATCCAAGTGATGACTAACAAATACGTACAGACAGGCCAATCAAACAAGAAGTGTGTGTTGTAGCTAAACAATAAATTCCATTACATATGGGCCAACCACATATGGGTGTGTGACATCAAATTAATTCTGCAAATATCAATATTAATGAGTCATCAATCACAGGAAATTTATGACCATATCTTTTATCTTGCTACATCAAAGTCACTTGTGTGTATGGGTAAAGATCTACTACCCGTCAACATCCAACAATGTCAAAGATTAAGTTTCCATTTCCAGGCAACAAGTGAAAGACCACTAATGACTGAATGTTTCTGTCAAAACTGTTACCTTGGGGACTTTGGAGGTAAGGATAAAGTGAAAGGATAACTGTTGACTTACTAAGTCTAACTCTGGGAACACGCAACTACATTTTAAACCCTGGACGTTCATGTTGTCATAATGAAAACATTTATCATACAATCATTATGGGCAACTGAGGGGATTCAATTTGCTTTTAAACTCCCCCTTAGAACTATAAAGTTTCATCGACTGACAGTTGAATAAAATAATTTATAGCATATATTAATAGTTATATAACCCAACATTTCAACTCTCCATTACACTATCGAGACAAACATCTGAATGAAAACAAGGTGGAAGTGTTAAGCTTACAGCCAAGGTTGAAAATAAAGGCATCATTATCACTCCGACGTGAGACTGAACATTTACTGTTTCTTCACTATGCAGTAGGAATTTTGCCTGCTAATTAATCAAGCAAATTTCAATGTTAGATGACTAAGCAAAACCACATATAAAATACTTTGCGACCCCTGACAATGACCATGTCTCTATAACCGTTAAACCCAAGCCGGCTCTGCCCTGAAGTTGATGCAATAAGGTAGGCCACAAAAAAATTCTACAAAGGCCGAACAGACACTTGTAATGAGAGGCTACGAAAGCAGAACGCACCACGTTATCTCAACCGTATGCCAAACAATCATGGACCAACTACATTAAACGCCAAACTCTTTGATAAAGGATTCATAGCAGTATGTATGGGTAGTATAATGTAGGTCTAATGTACAAATAAAAACACGACAGTTGGGACCAGGAGGAGGCAACGGGGAAGCTACGACTGTGGTTGATGCTGAGGAAATGGAGGTGTATCTGGGGCTCCTGATGCTCCTCCCACAGCCAGTCTGTCAGAGATGAGGTCCAGCCCCTCATCAAACTGCTCCAGTTCACTTTGGTCCAGAAGCTCAAAGTCCTCTTCCTCGGTCGGAACTAGCGTGTCGTCGGGCGTCTCCTTGCAGGAGCCGCTTCCTGCCGTAATCGCCTCATCCAGGTTCTCGTCAGCTCCCAGCGCTCCTTGTGTTGTGTTAGCAGTGGTGTCGGTGGGCGGGGTGGGGGTCTCCAGAGCGCTCGGCGGGGTTTCAGTGGGAAGAAACTCAGCCAGGGAGGGGTCCTCGCTGGCCTCACTGGAGCGCAGCAGAGCTGACAGAGTGTTCTGCACCACAGTGGAGATAGCTGTGCTCACTATCTCCTCGCTCAAGGCCTCCAAGGACTGTTGAGTTTCTTGGGTTACTGCAGCTTCCTTCTCTCCCACACGCATCCCCGCTTCCCCGTCAGCGCCCGGGACTTCCAACGCGCCCTCTTCACCCCCAGGTGGCCGTCCATGTCCGTTGAAGTGTGTGTTCACAAAGTGGAGCGGAGACGCTAAGTGCTGGATGAGGAGGCTGGCGGGACTCAGCAGTTCCCTTTCTGATTGCGGTCCAGCCTGGGCTGCGTCCCCCTGGCCGGGGCCTCGCAAAGGGAAGTGGAGCAGGTTGTGCTCGATGGATGGGAACTCCTCCACTGAGGGGAACGCAGGAAGATCCCGCAAGTAGGACTCCTCTGGGTCGCTGTGTAAACTCTGCTGGTCCAGGTCTGTAGTAGAGATGAGACAGGGGAAAAAAACTGAGAGTTGGCATCTCAGCCAAATATAATTTACAGGTCAAGATGTTTTTGGTTGAACACAGCAGATGTAAATCACAAATATATGTTGCTGTATTTACTAGAGTGCAGACATGAGCAGAATCTCCTGCATTTACTAATGTAGAGGAAACCTACTGATGCACAGAACAGAGAAGTTGACCTGAGCATTCAGTTACCTTCAGAGACGTCCGTGAGCTGAGGAGTGGTGGCCCTGGACACTGAGAACCCTCCACTCTCTAAGATGGATGCCTCCTCATCTGACAACTCTGAGTCTGTAATGGCCATCGCCAGAGCTGTTGTCTTTGCATCCACCTGACAGACAAAACCACAGAGTTATATCACTGCCAAAACACAAATGTATCATCATCCTTCTCATCCTTTTCATACCTGCAATTATTGGAGCCGTGGGGTGAAAAACAAGCTAAACAAAAATACATACACACAGAAAAACACAACCTGCTCCCCACATTACTTCTGCTTTCTCTCTGCGTCTCTATGTGGGAGTGTATTGACATTTAAGGTGCGTCTCCGTACCGTTGGGGCGAAACAGGACAGCTCCTCCTCACTCTCACTCTCCGTTTCAGCTCTCGGCTCGTCCCCCTCGTCTCCCTCCTTCTTCACCTCTGTTAAAAACACACACTCACGTTTAAAATGCAACTGCATGAATGACGAGATCAACCGATTCAAAGACAATGGCACTGTGTTTTATGCCATACCTTGAGAATGAGCAAAAGTATACGCTTAACATACTGGGATGCAAGCACAAAGGTAACCAGAGGAACTTATGAAACTTCCTTAATAATTAACACTGTTCTATTTAAATATATGTAACACATGCTGTGACAATGAGGTTGGATATCAATTAGAGAGACAAGAAATATGATCTCCATCGATTCAGGCTCAGGATTATGTTACGCTTCCTCCTTGTATGGTTAAGTCCTATATTATTACAAACACAACATGTGTTTCTGTAGCTGCAGGATTTTAAATTTTATGTGATGAACATGAGTCAGGCTAGAATCTGTAGCCCGAAGGTCTCACAGAAGAACTCACTTCTCTTGTCGTGCTTGCGGTGCTCAGTATCTCCCTTCATGCTGTAGTCCAGTTTCATCAGGATAGGCTCAAAGCCTGTATACATCCTCTGGATCAGTTCGTGGTACACCACCAGTGGCCACAACAGCACGCTCAGGACTAAGCAGGTGCAGAAAAAAAAACTGTGACAACTTATGACAACTAAATGTATTTTATAAGAGTACAACAGCAATACAATGGAAATGAAGTCTGTCCCATGAAACTCATGGCTTAGTACAACTGTTTCTTAATGGCAATTAGGAAAAAGTTGACTCACCAATAATATAGATCATCATGATTCCTGGTACATAATGCCCAACCAAGGCCAGCACAAAACAGCTACTGCACATCATGACACAGAACTGGGAGACAGACCAAGTAAGAAAAATTAGACAATCACACCTTCAATGTGCACATGGCATACTTTTACTGATTTACCGTGAATTTGCCATAGTACTCTTTAAAACAGCAAAAATAATAATGAGGATGTCTAAAACATGTGGCAATATTCCTCTAAGTTTCTTTAATTGGGTGTCGATGTGCGGAGTCAGAGGGCTGTACCTTTCCATGGTTCTGTCGCTTGTACTCCAGTGTCTCCAGCAGGTGAAGGCGGTAGGTCAGATAGCTTTCAGCCAGATGGTGGCTGAGCTCAGGAATGCTAAGCAGATGCTGCTCCACACTCATTGTGTCACTGTACACAAACAGGAAAACACACACATGCAAATGCACACAGGAAAAGAGAATACTTGTAAAAGGACACAAATATGTACATAAAGGGCTTCAGGCTGTACTGAAATACTTGCACAGTGGTAAAGTGAGATTCATCGTGAATGTCATGATAGTGGAGACACACACAAATAAACCTATACACTGACGAGACTGAACTCTGGTAAGACTAGTGGCTGACAATTAGTTCTGATGAAAAGATACAACATGTGATGGAAATGCCATAAACAAAAAGACAGACTTCACACTTAAAATTTAACCGTTGCTCTTATTTTGAATTCGTTCAGGAAATGAACACACAGAGATGTCTTTTCATCATGTACACACTACATACCGTTGTTCAAGGGGAGCCTCTGCATGTTGAACTGCATTAAGAGCAAAACACACAGTTAGCAACAGTTAGGTCACTGTTGTTCCTTTGATGGGATATATTAACGTAAGGGAATGACAGTAAACATATTGGGTTGGAAATAATCTAAGATTTCCATCAGATTCTCAATATCTTTATCGTTCTTTTAGTCAAATTTCCCTCCTTGAAGAAGCAAAAAAAAAAGCAGAAAAAAAATGTCATCTCTGGCAAACGCAGTGTACACACACCGACAAAGGTCATGGCAGGCTTCTCCATCCAGCAAAGGTGTTCTACAAATATATATTTAAACTAGCTCAGCAACAGTGAGCAATTGCTTTGGGTAAAGAGTGACAAAGCCTCAGGATCATATTAAAATCCTATTAAGGCCTGGGCTTACCGGTAATGATGGGCAACTTGGGCTTCCATCTCTCCAGGAGCACAAGTCCCAGCAGGGACACACTCAGCAGGAACAGAGGCCGCAGGGAGGTCGATGACAGGAGCCTTTGGGGATACACAAATAAACAGATTGACAATAGGCTTATGTTCAACACATACAAATAAAAAATCATGTCACAAAACTTACTTTCAAATGAAACTTCTTTTTAAATACAGCGACATAGCATCGGTTTCCTGTAACTGACAGCTGGTGAACGAGGCCTGGCAACATAGCGTGACATGCGTGTTGGTTTGGATGCAGCCGAATTAAAGCAAACAGATGTAACAACTCTAAAATAACTCTAGTTGTCCTGTATTTGTTAATCTTTCCTGGAACGAATTTGCTTGTGAACCATCAAGTTTGAACTGTCTCGCTATGCACTTTAGCATGAAGCTAAAGACGTGGGATTAGCTAACTTATCCTGACGTTGTGTCCTCGCTGCCGTTAGCTAGCAGCCGATGGTGTTAGCTAGCCGTCATCGAGCTGTCAAAAAGGCGCAACACGTGATTAAACGTTTACATTCGGTCGGTTACCAGAATAACGTGTTGAGTGTCAAGGCGACGGTGATGCTGTACAACGGCCTTTCCCAGACAAGCAGCCTCTGCGACCACAGCAGCAAGGACTCGTACTGCGATAGCCAACCCTGGAGACGCTCCCGCAGACGGACGAGCTCCGGGTTCACGTCCCCGCCGGCCTGCTCCGAAGTCCCGGGAGGGAACAGAGACTCCAGGCCAACCGAAGAGGAGGTAACCGAGGGGCATCTTCTGGCCTCCTCTTCGCTCGCCATGTTTCCCCCACTTTGTTATGTTGTTTTGGATATCACGGGCTATATGGTGAGATTGCCGTCAAGTGGGACAGACTTACAAACATGTAGTATCCGGTTATTGATTTAAAAATAAAATCCCCTTTGGCAACAGGTTAACGAAGTCCCAACACGTCGATAATGAATGGAGATATATTTTGGTCAATACAAGTATTGATAAATGAAAAGGTGTTTTTTTTCAGAAAGTCAATATTATTTGCAATCACTTAATCACAGTACATGTTCTATTAATGATTACAGAGATTGAATATCAGAAATGCTTATTTTACTTTGAAGCCAATATTAATTTCCGGCCGTATTGTTGATTACTTTCGGCAACTTGATGTACTGATAATACAGATGGGCGGACGCGTCACAAGGCCCGTCACACACGAGAAAAATATACACAGTCACGTGTTTCCTTGTTTTTAAAGCTCGAGTGTACCACCGTGTGGTCAGAAATATGGCAGCATGCATTAATGTTGCATGAAGGTAAAACTCTTGAGACCTGCAAAAGTTCTCTACAAGTCTCCTGCTACCGGTTTGGCCACTTCAAGTACTGCACCTGCTTTTACTGATCATTTATAAGGTATATATTTTGGGAGGGCTATAGCCTGTCTATTTCATTTGTTTGGTTATTTTGTGAATGATTTATAGAAGTGCTCTTCAGCCATAGCCCACATAATGCATTTACCCAGGAAATACCAGACACTAGTGAGTTTTGATACAAATTTTTAATACAGAAATATACAGTATTGATCAATTTGATCAAATGCAGCCAATATAGACATTGTGCTGGAGACCTATAAGATTCATTGCAGTATGAAGGTCAGCTCACTGGTATTATCGCTTCTTGAACACAGCACATAGATCACAAAAGACATCTTAATGTAAAGTAGCACAGTAAGGGGAGTTTTCTTCCTCTTGTAGTCTCTCAGTTCCATCTCAAGTTGATTTCTGAAAGTCAAAAAAGCAAAAGATACAATCATTATATTCAGCAACTATCATGAGTATCCTAAAAAAAAAAAGAGAAGAAGACAAGACTTGAATAGGACAATGCTTGAGAGGCCTACCTGGATGTGTACACGACCAGGACTACACAGGTGGTAAAGGAGGGAAGGGGACCTCTAGTGCTAGAACAGGAGGGCATCAATACCTGCTGGGGTTAAGACCATGGCCTGCAGCAGGTCAGACAGAGAGATGATGCCCTTTACCACGTCTGCCCTGTCCACCAAGACCAGCCGATGGACCTTGGGCAAGGAGGAAAAATGATAAGGAAAGAATGCTCCCTTCTATTTACCAGATCTCGTAACGTCACAAGAAATATTAGAGACCAAATTCTTTTGAAGAAAACAACCACCTCAGCGTTGACTATCCGGTCTATGATGGTTTCCAAGGTTTCATCTGGGTAGCACTTGATTACTCCCTCAACAAAACTTGAGCGCCTGCGAATGGCCTCCTGCATCGGCATGTCCAGATTGTTGTAACTCTTCTGGGCTGCTAGATTCTGCCATATAGCAAACACGGAAAAATCTCAGTGTCTGACCAGGTGTCAGTGATCAATGCAAGGATGATACACTTTAGGGCTTTGTACAGTGTACTTTAAGATTGCAAATATAGCCCAAGCTCCACATAAACTGTGTAAGTTTAAGTGTACTCACAATCACATCAAATCTTGAGTAGAGTGACACCACTTTGCCTGAAAAAAATAAATGATTGGATGCAGTAGGTCGGATACTTTTTTTTAGATGTATCTATTTGGAAAACCGTAGTACAGCTCTCCAGTTGTAAGATGTAAATCCTATTTTTAAGAGCAAACCTTGTTCGTCCACCACAGGCAGCGCAGACACCCGTCTTTCCACAAAAATGGCGAGGGCCTCGTAAAGCGTTGCCGTTTGCTGAACTGTGGCAATGTTCCTGAACGTTCCGATCCGAAGCTCTTGGATCTGCCTTCCCATGAATGCAGGCGTGGGAACTTTTGTTTTCTGAAAACACCAAAGTAGAAGAATGGAAACGCATGCAGACATGAAAATAATTTTTAAAAACAACAGGTAAGTAAATCGCATGCTGAACATTTGCTTACTCACAAATATGTGGAGGAACTTGAGGATTCTTTTGTGGGTGAGAATGTGCAAGATGTTGCCAGACTCTGGATCCATGACCGGCAGTCTGTGGATCTTATACTTAAGTAAGGAATAGATGGCATCAAAGAGGCTAAGAGGAAAGAGTAGAAATGACAATTTACTGCTCGTAGACTAAAATGTGAATTGAGCGAAAATATTTTCATGGATTCATAGTGTTACCTGGCCTCTGGAGAAATACTAATGAGGATGTGATTGGAACACTGTAGGTAGACATCTAGACAGAAGATGACAGAGAGCTCTAAAGTCAAGTTACAGTAGTGTGCACGCTGAGATATTTTATCTTTGTCTGTGCTGGTTATTTACTTTGTGATGAATCACCTCTCCATGTCTCGATCTTGTGGCTCTCCAGCTCATACATTTGAACCTTCAGCGGGAAACCCAAAAGATGTGAGTCAATAATTACACATCCAGTGGGTCAAATCAAATACCGCAACCCTGTACACTGTGTTGCTGTATCTGCAATGTATATGTTATAATAGAAAGAGAATAACAATGTCTGATGATATTCATACTCTTAGCTGTTGGAGTTTTAAATATAGTGCAGTCATTCTCACCATAGGGGATCTGTAATAGCAATGGAGGATATTGATGAAATCTGTAATAGTCAGCATACCTGTGAAAGAAAAGAATTTATGTTCCCATTATATTCACAGGGACCAATACCCCACTATGATTATTCCTTTAATCCCTCTTCTTACCCACAAATCTCTGCAACTTGCTGTCCCATAACGGGGCCGCCCTCAAGCCATTTGCCACTAGTGCAAAAAAAGCCTTTTTCACCTTTAGGAAGTCACACCGTCAGAGTGATTATTAACCAGCAAAAAGGGTGAATCAAGGGTGAATCAAGTTTCTACGTACAGGTTTCTTACTTGTAGTTTGGTATCAAATATGACTAGTTTACAGCTAGTTGGAATGGCATCATAGCAGCTGTGACTTTTCATGAAATTCATGTAGACTGCGGCATCGGCCTCCGTGAGGATCACACTACCTGATCGAGACATGGACACATGCAGTCACACACATACCAACAGCACAGATCCATATACTTGCACGTGTTCGTGTTCACGTGTGCGGCGATGACTGCGATCGCACCTCGTTTCTTTATCTCCTGCATCTTCTCTGGGAGTGGCACCTGCAACAGAGCAAGTGAAACATTCCCCACATGGCATTGTCAGAATTCTTCGACATCCACAAGTCTGTTACTTTCCTCAGTTCCATTAATGAAAAAAAACCTAAACTTTTCTTCTCGTTAGACTCAACCCAAAGTAACATTTCACCTGTGAGGGAGTCTCCATGTTTTTGTTGCGTGTCCATGAAAAAGTTGATTTTGAGGCAGCAGACACAAAGTGCTGGCAACTCCACTGGGTTTGTTTTCCCCTTCCCTCCAAGGCCGTTGGGTCTATATTAGGAGCTCTCAAGCGGCATGTGTCGGGCAAGAGGCGCAGGGGAGGGGTAAAAGAAGCTGGCACAGGTTCAGGGGGAGGGACACGTAAGGTTCTGCCAGAACCACATATCAGCTTGCTTTCCCTTTAAAAACACACTAGTCATGGCCTCGCCTCCATGCCCGTTGAAAGGAACGCTTTGGCTTTCCTTCTAACGTTTACTGCCAACTCGGATCACATAATGTTGCCGCCATTTATTGGCTCCTGTGGCATAGAATGAATCCTTAAATATGTTTTGCAAATGATTTATAGAGGTCTGCTATGTCATAAATTAGAATGGCATGAGATCCTGGTCTATATGGAGTAAATGTCAAGGCTTCTGACAGTTACGGACTTCCCAAGAGCTATATGGTTGAACTTGTGACAGCAGTTACATGATTCTCCTGGGCTTCACACTATCATGTTGACATAGACGACAATTAACAAATGTCACAAAGAAATGCTCCCTTTATTATTATTATTTTTTTTTTTACAGATTTGTACAATATTTGCATTTTACACCATGTACAAAATTAAAGGACTTTGTGCTGTATCAAATTCAAATGCTCTGAGCCATATTGTGAAAGGTTTGATTACAAAGTCAGTGTCTTTGGGGACCATGGCAACTCTGTACAATAACAAATTTATTTAAAAGACACACTAGACCGTGCTGCAACAACGGAGTGAAATGTCCAATGTTGCGCTGAAAAATACAGTCAGATGCAAAGTCCAGAAAGGATTAACAAAGAAACACTGCTGTTGGCCCGTAGCATGTTCTGTTCAGGAAGTACACCTATTACACACCCACCAGAAACCAGTTCAAAATGGCACGAAAGCCCCTAAAGCCCATCCTCTATATATAAAGACCTATTCCCATTGAGCATGGGAAATTTACAGGCTAATCTCTTAAATGTTCACACATTATCATGTTACACAGAAGTGGCTTTAATATTATGTGATATCCTATTACCGCAGAAAAGAAAAATAAGACAAACCCTTTACACTATAAATGACCAGAATAGGAGTCGTCGATGGTTTTTTGTGTGTGGCCAATGACCGTTGCACTGAGGTATGAAAAGGGTGTTTTGAATTGAAATGGTCCATTTCCTTCCTTTGAGGCTTTGTTTCACAAACAGTAACCTGGAGTACAAAATAAATCAGTGCTCGCTGCAGTTGTATGACCATTGCTTGATGTAAAGTCTGACATGCATGAATGAAAAATAAATGCTTACACTAACAAAATATGGATAAGCCTGACAAAGTAAACTGGTTTAGTCTCTTCTTCCCAAGAGCCCCTTCATCAAAAAAAACTAACTCAACTTTCAGCTGTGCTGTGAAACATCCACACACTTTCATCAACTTGCTGAGCAGCTTTAATATTACAGCTGTAATATAATAAGTGAAAACAAACTCATCCCAAAGGCCCTACGTCACCACCTGAAGGGTCTGAACTTTCAATGATTACTGCCAAGAAAGCAAACTATCTTTAAATTCCTATTACCTGTATTTAAAAACAAGCTACAGAGCATTGAGGCATTTTATTTATGGCAAATATATTCTGAAGTGCTGAGCGACAAGTGACTTTCCACCCTCTACCATGTTGTTAAATTCTCACTCTGTGCGCAATTACTCTCACCTTTGCACCTGTATTCTGGATCTGGAAAAGTAAACAAAACATCACTTGAAGGGGTCGATGAGTCATACAAATAACGCTGCTTTCATTTCCAGAGTCCATTAGTACGAGTTGACAGCAGTGGGGTTTCCCAGTCGCTAGCCGGGCATTAGCAGCGCTTGGACTTTGTCGACGGGTAACATGGACTTTGGGTGACAGGGTCCCAGCTGGATCGGGGGAAACACCCCCAGGTGAGAGTTCAGACTTGGCTCTGCCCCTCCAACAAGGCTGGAGGCCAGCTGTGGTGCATGATGTTGATGGTTCCCAATGGGGCCGTATGCGAAGACCGTTGAGGTATTTCTAAGCCTGCACTGAAGAGGCGGAAGGGACGCAAGACAGCCAGGACAGAAGAAGGAGACAGGCGACCAGGTTCGGGGTGCATCTAGATCAGAATCAGTTTCAGGATGTATGTGACCCATTGAGGCAAGGAGGGAGCCCCATAGACACAATACTGAGGTCTGTGTGGAAGCCGATGGAGGATTTTGGAGGAGGTCCTGGTCGATTCTAGGTGCACCGGTCTGACGGCTCAGACTCTTGTTGGCCAGAATGCAACAAGGGAGGCGCAGGGCTGCAGAAGGGGCTACTGCTTTCAGGTTGGAGGTCTGAAGGTCCAGGCTAATCTCAGGTAGAGGTTGGAGCAGAGATGGGGCGCTTCTGGCGAGACTGAGCTGGTGCAGCACAGCACTGGTGGCAATAAGGCCAGCCACGCTGGTCAGATACACCAGGCCGAGCATACAGGAAACCTGAGAATAAAATAGAATTAGATTAAATTGTTGTTGCAATGTTTGTGTGGTCTCAAGTTATAAATGTAGAAGAAAAAAATAAGAATACATACAGCTGAAACATAGCAAGCATATAAATATCCTCTCTGCTCCATTGACCTGAAATCCCTTTCTTACCTTGGTAAAGTGCTGATAGATGGCTGTGAGGGCTTGACTCCACACCGATTGCTCCAGAAGCACACAGAGGTCAGTGTAGGTAAACCAGCCGCGTTTCATCCCCTGCCGCTTTGCAATGCTGATGATAGAGCCCAATCAGAATTTTTTTTTTCCACACAAAAGTTTAGTTAAAGTTTTACATAGCCAACAACCAACCTGGTTTCCAGTTGACTCAGTATATCAAATAAGTCATTTGGCTCCGTGAAGAGGCTCCACTCCTACAAAATATAGAACACAATGGTTTGAACAAAGAACTTGATCCAAATATGCACGTAAGCACACGTTAAATGCAAATGAACAAACAAACTTACAATGGCATTCAAGAAGTTCATCTCCAGGTTATTGACAGTTTTGACGTCCAACTTCCCAGCTGCTCCCCACTCATCGTTGAAAACCTCTTCTTCCTCTCCTTCGTCATACAGGTACTTGCTGGCAACCATCTAATTCAGAGACAGCAGTGCATTTTCCATTGCAATACAAGTCACTGTCTTAATTACATTAAAAAAAAAAAAGTATAGGACCCAACATGTGAAGCAGAGTCCATTCTTAAAATGAGAATCGACGAAGTCAGAAATACCAGTGACACATACCATGGAGATCAGGAAGAGGTCAGAGGAGGAGATCTTCTGTAGGTACTCTGGGTTTCTGTGTCGGAGGCGTTCTATGTAAACGAGAGCCAGCATCATGGCACACGGGGAGATGCAAGCCTCCCTGATGCAAAAAAATAGATCTGTTTAAGATGTATGACTGGCAGTGCTACATTCAGTTCCTGAAAGGATGTTAAAAATCCATACAGACATGCATACAACAAAGTACAAACCTGGAAACATGAGCAGCATACTTCTTCTGGAGCTTGCGTATGGGGCTTGGGGCAGACTTCTGGAATATCTCAACAGCAATATCTGGAATTACAGAGAGCAAAAATATAAAAAGTCAACTTGCGTACAATTACAATCCATCTATCTAAGATTAGTCATATTAGGAGCACAACTTTTAAGTTGCCCCACACATGTATTCAGCACTTAATCCTCTTTTCTTTACTTTGAAAAAGTAAGTCAGGAAGAAAAAGTTGTACATCCAGTATTTCCTATGAGGGTGCGTCGCGGAGGAGTTTCGTTCTCTGTACTAACCTGGTTTAAAAACTAATATTTAACTCACCTGTAACCGGGCATGAGAGGGCATCTAGAGAGCCGTCCTTGTCCAGCCCGTAATACAGTCGCTTTCTCACTCGTTCAGTCAACTTCTGGTGTCCAGGAAGAAACTGTGGAACAATAACACTGACTTTAGCATACGTTAGCTGGGTTAATGTATTTAAACCGTAAGGCTAGTTGTGGGGCACAAACGTGAACCAGATTAATTATTCGAAATTCATACAAAGTAATATCCTCCACTAACACGCATATATGAAAACACTTGTATTAACACTGTATGTAAGAAGTTTACAGCAGCTGGTACGACACGTTAAGACGATAGCTAAGCTACCGATCGGCAGATAAACATCCGTTAGCTTAGCTTCCGTAGTTTGTTGACGTAGCTATCGGGATTGTGACCCAATAACATACCGTGAACTCCTTGAAGTCTGAAAACTGAAAGGTCTTTTCGTTAAATAAAGCGTCGAAATCCATCTCTACTGTAGATTTAACATGAGCCCGCCAAACGTAGAAAAGACGACTGTTCGGCCTGGCCCCCGGCTGACGACGAGTAGCGCTCAGATAGCAACACGCCCTGACCTGACTCACTTCATCAGGGACACATTGCCGCCATCTAGTGGAGACTCTGAGCACCTGCAGCATCTTCTTCTGCTCTGCGTCTCTGGCTGGTTGCAGTACCGAGGTCTCTACCGCCACCTGCTGCACCGGAAAATAAAGGACGGGATCTAGTTAATCTCAGTCTGGACAAACAAAGTAACATCAACCAACCGACCTATTTATTGAACCAATGACACCAGACACATAGTTCCCCGAAATATGTGTTCTAAGATTGAAACAATTTGCCTCAAAAAATAAACATATACACACACAATGAATGAATAAACGTTTTTTACATTTTATTTTGCTCATAACAGTAATAATATATAATCGTGCAGCTTGCCTCAGTGAAAATACAGCCTCAGTTTTAACCACTGAATTTTTTTTTGTTTTAATTTTAAGGTATTTTGTCTTCTTCAAGACTGATGGAATGAAAACATTTAAAGACATTTAGGTGTTTATTTTAAAACTTGTAATACAAAAATAATGGTCTTGTTGTAAGTAATGCTTCTCACTTCTATTATTTCACCAAAGATTATGTTCCATCCAGGCTCCAGTTTAGGTCAGGAATCACTTGAAAACTAACTTTTCTGACGCGTGTAATTGATGACGCAAAGTCCAGGTGTAAATGTAAAGGTAATTTATTAATCGTTGCATATTTGACACAAAACAAGATAACCACTTCCTGGCACAACCCCATTTGCTTATAATCAAACCATAAAATAAATCAAAACACACTGGCACACCCTGATTTGGAAAAAGTCATCCTCGCACTCATTTTCTCCAGATTAGACTATTGCAACTCACTCCTCTCAGGCATTAACCATAAATCTATCTCCCGCCTCTAACTAGTCCAAAATGCAGCAGCTAGGCTTTTTACTGGTTTGTATTACCTCCAAGCGATGGTTTGTAAGTGCTATGTACATAAAGTTAGTATTATTGTTATTACATTATAATCAAAGGGGGATCCGTCTTCAGCTAATTATTCCAGACCATGGTGATGACAGCTTGGCCTCCCTTTGCATATTCAGTGCTGGAAGATCTGCGCATCCTGCTGCCACCTCCACCGCAGATCTTTAAAACAGAAAGGGTTGTTAGGTTTTTGTAAAAAAATTTGATTTAGTCATATACATATATATTATAATTTAAACTATTTTCTACACGCCTGCTTACCGGAGCGCATCTTGGGCCCTTGGGGCACAGCTCCAGTTTGCAGTGCAGGTAGATTTGAGAATTTCCCCGATTTTTTCCTTCCGCGTACTTGAACATGTGGAAAGAGAAGGAGTTGGACACCCCCCGTCCGTTTCCCTCCATCTCCACCGTCCGGTCAGCGGTGTTCGGGCATCTGCTCAGAAACAGGACAACAGACATGGTCAGTTCATCGGCAGTGGATTCTTTCAGCCGCTGACAAAGTCTCAGAGTAGTTTCTCACCCGCCAATAACCAGGTAGTATGGCACACCGCCACCAGGAGACGGCTGGTCGGTTGCCCAGCAGGAGTCGGTCACCATGGCGACCGTGTCGGCGTCCAGCCCCTCCGTCTTCATCTCCAGCCGGATCCTCTGGTCCAGCTGGATGTCAGTGTCGTCCTCCACATGGTGCATGAAGCCGGTGGAGGCGGTCATCGTCAGAGTGTAGTTCCAAACTTCAGTCTCAATGTGCTGGATCACAGAGCTGGACACACACACAGAGCTGGACACACAAACCTAAGCTGTCTCTAATGCAAACTACACACAAGTTGCACATCAATAAGCAGGTTAAGCTCAGCCGGCCTCCACACACCTGTTTTTGATCCGAGACACACTCTGGGTGTCTGGCTGTTTGAAGGAGCAGGAGAAGTCGATCTCCACCTGGTTCTCGTGCGTGAAGGTTTCCTTCAAGGAGCTGTTCCTCGTCATGATCTTGTTCTTGTAGATGACATGGCTGTCGTTCGTCTGCATTCGAGTCACAAATCATATGCATATTTTATAAATGAAGAAAAGTAGTTAAACTCTAGTCACTCAAGTGCCAAAAGAATGCCTTTCTAGAAATCCTAACTTGAAAACATCAATACACGTCCTGACCGATAAACACCAACTGCATGTTTCTTTTGTGAGAGCACCCACCATGACCTCCGTCCCGCAGGCGTCCCCTTTGAAGCTGAACGTCACCATGTGGGTCTGGTCGTCCACGTGACCTGTGCAGTCCGGGTCGTTGAGGTGTAAGGTCGAGGAGTCGATGCCTTTGTCCCACAGCAGACATTCAGCCAGAGTTACATTGGCAGAGCTCTGCATGCAGACTGCCGGCTCGCCTGAACACCAAAGAAGTAAAACACATCATGATGGAGGCAGAAATACACCCAGAATTTAATTAAGAACTTATCAGGGTTAAAAAAACAACAACAAACAAACAGCTTGGCCAACTTCACATCTTGAGGTGGATCAGCGGGTGGATTTGCCTTTATGGGCCAAATATATCAAATATAATTCAAAATATCCAATTGCTGCGGCAAAAATCGAGGATGCAGACAAATTAAAGAGAAAACCAAATAAAAATTTCTGTCTGTAAAAGGTAAAATTATTTTGGCTTCTTACAGGTAATTAATCTGTTACTTCAAAGACAACTAACACAGAGTAAAACATTATCATAACAAGGTAAATATAACGATCTACCAGCTTTGTTTGGCTATACAAATATACACAATGAAAATCATATGCAGTAAGTGTTCAGGAGTGAACCAACTAATTAAAATAGTTGTATCATCCTGGTGATTTGGTCTCAAGGGACGTCTGAACAAACTCCCTCTGAAGGAAACTCCACAACCTTTCAGGAGGAGTTTTCTTTCACGCCACAGTTGTTGCATTGTACCTAAAGTGTCTGTTGATCGGTACTTGGAGGCAAAGAGGGCCCGACAGAGGCAGCGGGCTTCACCAAGCTTCTCCCCACAGAACTCATGATCACTGCAGTACTGGTCCAGACAGGAGACCTGAAGGGCAGCAGCTATACACACACACACACACACACACACACACACACACACACACACACACACACACACACACACACACACACACACACACACAGACACACACAGAGACAGACACAGACACACAATAAGATTCACTTTCATACCATTTTCAGTCAACAAACTGCTTTGACTTCAGTATTTGAATCTCTGCTTTTTGTCTTTTGCGTGAACAGTTCTCGTCCCATCTCATCAAATTAAATCAAATAGTTGAAGCGAACGACGATCTTACAGCAGCCGGCCTTTGACCTCCAGTCCCCCACTGTGACGTTAACTTTCAGGAAGCAGGCCTCGGCGTAAGCCTTCATATAGCGGCAGGGGAGATCGTCCACCGGCGTGTATTTGCACGAGGTGCTTGTGCATGCGGCTATGTAGGGCTCTGGGTCAATGTGGTCGTGGCAAGCAGTGAAGGGAGCCTGATTCATGAGATCACAGCTGATCCAGCGAACCACAGAGAAAGAATGAGAGGAAATAATCAGATCATAGCAGTATTGTGTGTGTTCAGCCTCCAGAATCATCCCTGTTGCATTAAAGGGTGTTTGGTGTGTTTTGATGGGTCTGTTCTTACAGGTCAGTTGAGTGGCTGCAGTTGATCGTGCTGTCGACGGCGTCGCTGTGCTGAATCTCACAGCTAGGAGGAGACAAACAGCACATTCAATTTGAAACCTTTACAACATAGGTGTCAATCTCAAGGCCCGCAGGCTTGAAATCCATATGATCATGATCGTCTTAAATTTAAAGCCTACGCTGCTTTACAGTGTACAGTACAAAGGAGTGTTTCCATATTGGCGTTTAAGTAAAGACAAGTGATTCACTTAAAAAAGATAAATAATCCCAAAATATCTAAGAAGAGAAAGAT
Source organism: Clinocottus analis (assembly GCF_023055335.1). Lineage (NCBI taxonomy): Eukaryota > Metazoa > Chordata > Actinopteri > Perciformes > Cottidae > Clinocottus > Clinocottus analis. The sequence continues at coordinate 5,446,244 of NW_027175976.1, forward strand.
TGACGCAGAGGGAAGGCCATTTAAAGAAGATAAGAAAGTGAATACGGGTTTGTGCTTAAACGACACAAATGTTCTGTGTAAATAGACCGGTCAGTGATGAAAGAACACAATGTGAACATGTGTGTCCCATGCCACATACAGGATGAGCATGTTTGTCCCATCATGCCACATCCAGGTTGAGAAGCCACACATGTTATTACCAGCTCACAATTATTTATTGGACCAGAGCCATGTCCTTCTCAACTGTGACAAAAAACTTTTACTACAATAAACAGGTGATATCAGTCAGGGGGTCAAGACTTCAAGTTGTGACAAAGTGGTACCCGGCTGGAGAGAAAAAAGAGGCGACTGAGTCACTCGGGCTGGTGGTTTGACTTTCATCAATGGGGTTGGCACACAAGCCAGTTGGTAATTTATCAGGTCCTGGTCGGTGAGAGAATTAACAAATCAATGAACTTTCAACCAAATGAGAACAGCTGTCAGTCTAAAATTCTAAATTCTATTTTCTTAGAATGTACTTTTCTGTACCTGTCACATGTGCGGTGTTCCCATCAAAATGAACTGTTATTTCAGAGGACAGGAGCTTGGCAGTAACTCCAGTCTGGTCCTTGGAGAACTCCACGCCGTGAAACAGCTGAGCCGTGGTGCTGAGCGTCAATAATTGGTCATCAACCTACATCACGCCAGACAAGAAAAGTAGAAACCCGAGCTTAAACATCTCAAATGTACACTCACATGTGCACTTGTTTCCACTTGTAGTGATGTTTAGATATCTTTATTCTTTAGATGTCTTCTTTATTCTTTACCCTTCATTGAAATGTATTGAGGGTTATTTAATTGATAATAATGTAGGACAAGAATTTACATTATGCATCTGCCTTTTCAGTTATATCGTATACAATATAAATATCGGCTTTACTCATTGTATTGTGAATAAAACACTACTACTACATAGATGCAATCTGTCCTACTTTGTATTGCAACTGATGCACCACAATCTCCATCCATTCATCAACCTATTAATGATAATATTAGAAGTTCTAATTGGTAACATGAATTAACAATACAAATTAAATTTCTGACATGCAAATAAAATGTTTTTCACAATTACTGGTTTGATTCATAAAAACCTTTCTAACCTTCTTTAACTGTTAATAAGATGATCAGTTCTGATCAAACAAAGACAAACTTATTTACATGTTTTAAACAACCCTATAAAATACACTGTTGCTTTGAGATAGCAGCTCACCTGAACTCTGCCACCTTGATCCAGATATATCTCTACATCTTCTGTTACCACATATATTATCAAGTGATCCAAAAATGGCACATCTTTAAGGTGTCGCTCCCTGAAACCCGCATAGACATCAAATTCTGAAAGGCCCGTCAGATAGTAAGCACACCGATCAGGGACAGAGTGGACTCTGTTGAAGAAATCGATGACAGTGGAGCCGGTCACAGTGCACACGGAAGCGGGTTGAATGCACCTGATGGAGATGGAAAGGGATATTTTGACTGTTTATTTCTGAAAGCAACATCCACAGACAGAAAGGTGCTTGTTCATGTGAAGACCTAATTTACAGATGACATACATTTCAGAAAATGACATTTAAAAGTGAGTTTACTCAACATGGGGAGTACCACAACCTGTGAAACAATAACGTGAGTTTAAAATAATAAATATATTGAGTTTGGCTTGTGCATTCAAAATATTTGACAGAAAATCTGAGATGAAAACTTGAATTGCATTATGGGAAATGTAGACTACAACAGATAATCAAAGACATATACATATCTATATATACATATACATATATATATATATATATATACATATATATATATATATATATATATATATATATATGTTAATATATATATATATATATATATATATATATATATGTTAATATATATATATATATATATATATATATATATATATATATATATATATATGTATATGTTAATTAATATATATATATATATATATATATATATATTAAAATAAACAAAGTCTATTGATCTACAGAAAATGTAATTAATTGGTTATCAATCAATTGTTTCCTGCTTCCTGGAAAACTTGGTTCCAAATCTAAAGCAAACATATTCACGTGTTTCCGTTGCAAACCTCTGGAGGTTCACATCCTCCAACAGAGAACTGTGCAGAGCTTTTACAGTGAAAGACAACGCAGCGCTCTGGGTCGTTTATCGATGTGTCAGCTGGAAGAAAGACACCTGGAAGGTGACGGGAGGTTTATGAAATTAGTTTAAAATATTCAACAGAAGAAAACCCCCCCAGCAATTTTCTTTTTTATATTGCAATTTTGATTTGAAGATCCAGACAGAGCCCGGCTTCTTCTTTGGTCATCACTGGATTCTCTTACCTGCTTGTCTGCATCCGCTGATGTCCTCGTAAACGCTGTTCTGCGCTACAGTGCTGTTAAACGACCATGAATCGAGAAACAAGTCACCGATCTCTGTCTTCACGTCCTTGAGAAGGATTAGACAACCATTAAGGTTAATACTGAAATACTGAGCGAAGTGTAAGACTTGGATCCCTCTTTTTTATATGGAAAGGCTTTTATTTTTTACAAACGTTAGTAGGACTGAGTTTTCAATGTGTTTACAAGATGATTGAGGACCATCTTTTTAAACAAGTAATTGTTAATTAATGTCATATATTTATATACAGATTATTGCTAATTATCTAATTTATCAAATACAATTCCTAACATGCTGTTCATCTCCCAGGATGCATCATTCATTTTTAACTCTCATTCATTACTGTTAGACTCGTGGTGCTGATCGCAGCAATTGTTTTCCACATTGCGGAGACAAAATCCAAATCTAGAGATAAAGGTCAGGCTGAAAGTCAGACTCTGAGACCTCGGCCGTAGTGACAGACTCATACTTACAACCGAGTCCAGAGTATAGCTGCTGTATGTTTCAAGTCTCATAGCTGTTTGTAGGCCAAAGTTGTAGAGACGAATGACAATCTGAAAGCATTGACAGAGGGGAAGTAGAAAACATTCAGAAAGTGTTTCCAAAATCTTTTTGAAAATAGACTTTAAGTCCATGTTCCATAAAGAACATTTAGTTTTGGACAAAAGGAAACTAAAAACAATGTCACTGATGATGACTCACGAAGGTCACGTTGTCACACTGTAACGATAACTGAACATAGCAGGTCGATGAGGTCAAGAAGTTTGGTAGATTTAAATGAAGTTGGGATCCAGGATTTGTTTGAGTCAAGTGTTCTTCTTCCACCACTGTGTCTGCACCACCATGATTGCGCACTGAAAGACACTCTTGTGCGTTTTCACCTGCAAGATTTTTGAAACAAACTGCGAAAGAGGAATCTGGACGGAAGAACACCTACAAAAACAGAAAGAAATCAACAATATTATAACTTTTCAAGGCCGTTTGACTCAAAAACGATTTAATTTTATCAACAAAAACAAACAGGAAAGTTATACTCTTTGGGTCTTATTCATAGTTTCTATATAATATAAATATATAAATATAATATACTAAAAACTGAAGATGGAAAGGCAAAACCTTTCTCAAACATGTTTTGATATGACTCACTTCTACTTTCGTGAATTCCTTTCCATAAAAGTTGATGGGACACATGTTGGTTCCCGTCTCTCCAGACTGAAGACTCACAGACAGATAAAGGTCAACCTGGCTGGCAGCAACTACAGCGGGAAATTAGAGGAAAAAGAAATATCATACATCAAAACAGCTGATCGTGCACTGAACGCACAGGTAGAAAATCCACGGCCCGCCACTGATAGATGGTTATAATAAAACGGTGTTTAAGTAAAAATAGGTTGTGATGGTCTCAGCTGAGGTCTTTTCAGTTTCAGTGGTCCACAAACTGCAAGCAGTTTGCTGTCTCCACGTTCATCAAAAAGCCCCAAACTCAAAATGTCACCATGAGAGGAGAGGACACGAAGAAATATGTTTTCAGAGACATGAGACGTCCTTTTTTTCTCAGGCGCCATGTGAAGCGACACACAATATTGGTTTCTCTTTATCACTGGAATTATTTTTTTAGGCTCAAAGTTCTAGGTTCAACATAAATTATTAAGGATTAAAGCCCTCATGAAAACAGAGTAAACCACTGAATCTATTCAACAAAATTGCCCCAAACTTGACTTTTATTAATGAAGAAGAGTATCTATTGTAATAGATATTGGTTTTTATGGATAAGCACATGCTTTAAAAATGTGTCATTCAGGTATGGAGCGACAGCAAGTGTAATTACTGGCAATGAAAAGCGTATGGGAAGTCTGTGGCTGGCATGATTCAAGTGCCAAGACAAGTGCCAAGACAATGGCATGCGAATTTATTTTGGTTTCTCTGCTTGACACGTTGTGAAACAGTAGAGAACCAATTGTTGAGAAGGATAGAGAAGAAAAAAAAGAAACTGCCAACCTGACGGTTGGAGACACATTTCCTGGGAACATCCATTGTTGTTATGCGGGTTACTTGTGTAACATCAATGGATGCACACAATTATAAATATGACGCATCATATTTATATTTTTAGTTTAGTCACCTGAGGCCCTGTTCACAGATTTAAAATGTTTTCACTTTGGCCAGATAAAATGTCCGGCTGTTGAAACTATCTGGCGGGACATTAAAGCTTTTAAAACAAAGGTACCACAGTAAATAAAAAGGTTTCAGTGGCTGCTTACCTGCCAGCAGGAAGATGATCATGATGGATCCTCCTGGCCGTAAAGTGTCGGAGAGCTGGGAGAAAAACAGTTCACAAAGTAAGTGATAAAACACGTTGTTTAATCCTCAATAACCAGACATTTCATCCCATACAAAGAGAGAGGAAGAGCGTGCAGCTTGCCTTATTTATGTGGAGGTCTGGTGGAGCAGCAGTGATGAAGCTCTGCAGGTGGAGGTCGAGATGGAACTCTGGGATGTTAAAGCTCTCGGGCAGACGTGTGGGCTGTGTGACTCTCTCTGTCTCTGTTTGACATCTCGTCCCGTGTTTTATGATTCAGGTTGTTTGTGACGCTTCTGACATGTGCATCACTATTGAATACAATAAACCACTCCCTGTTAAAACATTTTGCATCTGCGGTACTACACACGAGTTGCACATCAATAAGCAGGTTAAGCTCAGCCGGCCTCCACACACCTGTTATTGATCCGAGACAAACTCTGGGTGTCTGGCTGTTTGAAGGAGCAGGAGAAGTCGATCTCCACCTGGTTCTCGTGGGTGAAGGTTTCCTTCAAGGAGCTGTTCCTCGTCATGATCTTGTTCTTGTAGATGACATGGCTGTCGTTCGTCTGCATTAGAGTCACAAATCATATGCATATTTTATACATGAAGAAAAGTAGTTAAACTCTCGTCACTCAAGTGCCAAAAGAATGCCTTTCTAGAAATCCCAACTTGAAAACATCAATACACGTCCTGACCGATAAACACCAACTGCATGTTTCTTTTGTGAGAGCACCCACCATGACCTCCGTCCCGCAGGCGTCCCCTTTGAAGCTGAACGTCACCATGTGGGTCTGGTCGTCCACGTGACCTTTGCAGTCCGGGTCGTTGAGGTGTAAGGTCGAGGAGTCGATGCCTTTGTCCCACAGCAGACATTCAGCCAGAGTTACATTGGCAGAGCTCTGCATGCAGACTGCCGGCTCGCCTGAACACCAAAGAAGTAAAACACATCATGATGGAGGCAGAAATACACCCAGAATTTAATTAAGAACTTGTCAGGGTTAAAACAAACAAACAAACAAACAGCTTGGCCAACTTCACATCTTGAGGTGGATCCAATTGCTGCAGCGAAATGAAAAGGATGCAGACAAATTAAATAATAAAAAATTCTGTCTGTAAATTTTTTTGGCTTCTTACAGGAAATAAATCTGTTACTTCAAAGATAACTAACAGAGAGTAAAACATTATCATAACAGGATAAATATATAGATTCTCTCTCACACACACACACACACACACACACACACACACACACACACACACACAGATTCCCTGTTGCATTAAAGGGTGTTTGGTGTGTTTTGATGGGTCTGTTCTTACAGGTCAGTTGAGTGGCTGCAGTTGACCGTGCTGTCAACGGCGTCGCTGTGCTGAATCTCACAGCTAGGAGGAGACAAACAGCACATTCAATTTGAAACCTTTACAACATAGGTGTCAATCTCAAGGCCCGCAGGCTTGAAAGGCATATGATCATGATCGTCTTAAATTTAAAGCCTACGCTGCTTTACAGTGTACAGTACAAAGCATTGTTTCCATATTGGCGTTTAAGTAAAGACAAGTGATTCACTTAAAAAAGATTGACAAATAATCCCAAAATATCTAAGAAGAGAAAGATTGACGCAGAGGGAAGGCCATTTAAAGAAGATAAGAAAGTGAATACAGGTTTGTGCTTCAACGACACAAACCGGTAAATCTTCGGTGTAAGTAGATCTGTCAGTGACGAAGGAACACAATGTGAGCATGTGTGTCCCATGCCACATACAGGTTGCGCAGGTTTGTCGAAAGCCACACATGTTCTTATCAGCTCACAATTATTTATTGGACCAGAGCCATGTCCTTCTCAACTGTGACATTGTTTTTACTACAATAAACAGGTGATATCAGTCAGGGGGTCAAGACTTCAAGTTGTGACAAAGTGGTACCCGGCTGGAGAGAAAAAAGAGGCGACTGAGTCACTCGGGCGTCTATTTTCAGTCTATTTTCTTAAAATGTACTTTTCTGTACCTGTCACATGTGCGGTGTTCTTTTCAAAATAAACTATTATTTTAGAGGACAGTAGCTTGGCAGTAACTGCAGTGCACTTGTTTCCACTTGTAGTGAATCTGTGTTTATAGCTGTTTCAATATTGGGTTATTGGGAAATTACGTTTGAATGCTTTTTGTGCTATCCGAGCCACCGTAGACCACCATACCCGAACATCAGAAAGAGACGGTCATTTATTTGATGCGTGCGGTTCACTGGGCGGATGAGGGCTCAGATAGCAACACGCCCTGACCTGACTCACTTCATCAGGGACACATTGCCGCCATCTAGTGGAGACTCTGAGCACCTGCAGCATCTTCTTCTGCGCTGCGTCTCTGGCTGGTTGCAGTACCGAGGTCTCTACCGCCACCTGCTGCACCGGAAAATAAAGGACGGGATCTAGTTAATCTCAGTCTGGACAAACAAAGTAACATCAACCAACCGACCTATTTATTGAACCAATGACACCAGACACATAGTTCCCCGAAATATGTGTTCTATGATTGAAACAATTTGCCTCAAAAAATAAACATATACACACACAATGAATGAATAAACGTTTTTCACATTTTATTTTGCTCATAACAGTAATAAAATATAATCGTGCAGCTTGCCTCAGTGAAAATACAGCCTCAGTTTTAACCACTGAATTTTTTTTTTTTTTTAATTTTAAGGTATTTTGCCTTCTTCAAGACTGATGGAATGAAAACATTTAAAGACATTTAGGTGTTTATTTTAAAACTTGTAATACAAAAATAATGGTCTTGTTGTAAGTAATGCTTCTCACTTCTATTATTTCACCAAAGATTATGTTCCATCCAGGCTCCAGTTTAGGTCAGGAATCACTTGAAAACTAACTTTTCTGACGCGTGTAATTGATGACGCAAAGTCCAGGTGTAAATGTAAAGGTAGTTTATTAATCGTTGCATATTTGTCAGGAATCACTTGAAAACACAACAAGACAAAAATGTGATCTGTTATGATTAAAACTTTGTCTCTGATGAAGGTTAAAATATAAAGATTGCCGCAACATGTCCTGCTCCTGAGAGGAGGAACTCTTTTGATTTGAATGAACAAGAATAGATCTTCATGCCAACGTTTCTCAACCAAACATCTTTCCGGCTTTAACAAGTGACAGATAAATACGTTTAAACTTACAAGATGTAGTGTCCCCATTAAGGTCACGACGTGGTTGCTCTTTGCTAACTTTTCTGACGCGTGTAATTGATGACGCAAAGTCCAGGTGTAAATGTAAAGGTAATTTATTCAATCGTTGCATATTTGACACAAAACAAGATAACCACTTCCTGGCACAACCCCATTTGCTTATAATCAAACCATAAAATAAATCAAAACACACTGGCACACCCTGATTTGGAAAAAGTCATCCTCGCACTCATTTTCTCCAGATTAGACTATTGCAACTCACTCCTCTCAGGCATTAACCATAAATCTATCTCCCGCCTCTAACTAGTCCAAAATGCAGCAGCTAGGCTTCTTACTGGTTTGTATTACCTCCAAGCGATGGTTTGTAAGTGCTATATACATAAAGTTAGTATTATTGTTATTACATTATAATCAAAGGGGGATCCGTCTTCAGCTAATTATTCCAGACCATGGTGATGACAGCTTGGCCTCCCTTTGCATATTCAGTGCTGAAAGATCTGCGCATCCTGCTGCCACCTCCACCGCAGATCTTTAAAACAGAAAGGGTTGTTAGGTTTTTGTAAAAAAATTTGATTTAGTCATATACATATATATTATAATTTAAACTATTTTCTACACGCCTGCTTACCGGAGCGCATCTTGGGCCCTTGGGGCACAGCTCCAGTTTGCAGTGCAGGTAGATTTGAGAATTTCCCCAATTTTTTCCTTCCGCGTACTTGAACATGTGGAAAGAGAAGGAGTTGGACACTCCCTGTCCGTTTCCCTCCATCTCCACCGTCCGGTCAGCGGTGTTCGGGCATCTGCTCAGAAACAGGACAACAGACATGGTCAGTTCATCGGCAGTGGATTCTTTCAGCCGCTGACAAAGTCTCAGAGTAGTTTCTCACCCGCCAATAACCAGGTAGTATGGCACACCGCCATCAGGAGACGGCTGGTCGGTTGCCCAGCAGGAGTCGGTCACCATGGCGACCGTGTCGGCGTCCAGCCCCTCCGTCTTCATCTCCAGCCGGATCCTCTGGTCCAGCTGGATGTCAGTGTCGTCCTCCACATGGTGCATGAAGCCGGTGGAGGCGGTCATCGTCAGAGTGTAGTTCCAAACTTCAGTCTCAATGTGCTGGATCAAAGAGCTGGACACACACACAGAGCTGGACACACAAACCTAAGCTGTCTCTAATGCAAACTACACACAAGTTGCACATCAACAAGCAGGTTAAGCTCAGCCGGCCTCCACACACCTGTTTTTGATCCGAGACACACTCTGGGTGTCTGGCTGTTTGAAGGAGCAGGAGAAGTCGATCTCCACCTGGTTCTCGTGGGTGAAGGTTTCCTTCAAGGAGCTGTTCCTCGTCATGATCTTGTTCTTGTAGATGACATGGCTGTCGTTCGTCTGCATTAGAGTCATAAATCATATACATATTTTATAAATGAAGAAAAGTAGTTAAACTCTCGTCACTCAAGTGCCAAAAGAATGCCTTTCTAGAAATCCCAACTTGAAAACATCAATACACGTCCTGACCGATAAACACCAACTGCATGTTTCTTTTGTGAGAGCACCCACCATGACCTCCGTCCCGCAGGCGTCCCCTTTGAAGCTGAACGTCACCATGTGGGTCTGGTCGTCCACGTGACCTTTGCAGTCCGGGTCGTTGAGGTGTAAGGTCGAGGAGTCGATGCCTTTGTCCCACAGCAGACATTCAGCCAGAGTTACATTGGCAGAGCTCTGCATGCAGACTGCCGGCTCGCCTGAACACCAAAGAAGTAAAACACATCATGATGAAGGCAGAAATACACCCAGAATTTAATTAAGAACTTATCAGGTTTAAAAAAAACAAACAAACAAACAGCTTGGCCAACTTCACATCTTGAGGTGGATCAGCGGGTGGGTTTGCCTTTATGGGCCAAATATATCAAATATAATTCAAAATATCCAATTGCTGCGGCAAAAATCGAGGATGCAGACAAATTAAAGAGAAAACCAAATAAAAATTTCTGTCTGTAAAAGGTAAAATTATTTTGGCTTCTTACAGGTAATTAATCTGTTACTTCAAAGATAACTAACACAGAGTAAAACATTATCATAACAAGGTAAATATAACGATCTACCAGCTTTGTTTGGCTATACAAATATACACAATGAAAATCATATGCAGTAAGTGTTCAGGAGTGAACCAACTCATTAAAATAGTTGTATCATCCTGGTGATTTGGTCTCAAGGGACGTCTGAACAAACTCCCTCTGAAGGAAACTCCACAACCTTTCAGGAGGGGTTTTCTTTCACGCCACAGTTGTTGCATTGTACCTAAAGTGTCTGTTGATCGGTACTTGGAGGCAAAGAGGGCCCGACAGAGGCAGCGGGCTTCACCAAGCTTCTCCCCACAGAACTCATGATCACTGCAGTACTGGTCCAGACAGGAGACCTGAAGGGCAGCAGCTATACACACACACACACACACACACACACACACACACACACACACACACACACACACACACACACACACACACACACACACACACACACAGAGACAGACACAGACACACAATAAGATTCACTTTCATACCATTTTCAGTCAACAAACTGCTTTGACTTCAGTATTTGAATCTCTGCTTTTTGTCTTTTGCGTGAACAGTTCTCGTCCCATCTCATCAAATTAAATCAAATAGTTGAAGCGAACGACGATCTTACAGCAGCCGGCCTTTGACCTCCAGTCCCCCACTGTGACGTTAACTTTCAGGAAGCAGGCCTCGGCGTAAGCCTTCATATAGCGGCAGGGGAGATCGTCCACCGGCGTGTATTTGCACGAGGTGCTTGTGCATGCGGCTATGTAGGGCTCTGGGTCAATGTGGTCGTGGCAAACAGTGAAGGGAGCCTGATTCATGAGATCACAGCTGATCCAGCAAACCAGAGCGGAAGAATGATAGGAAATAATCAGATCATAGCGTATTGTGTGTGTTCAGCCTCCAGAATCATCCCTGTTGCATTAAAGGGTGTTTGGTGTGTTTTGATGGGTCTGTTCTTACAGGTCAGTTGAGTGGCTGCAGTTGATCGTGCTGTCGACAGCGTCGCTGTGCTGAATCTCACAGCTAGGAGGAGACAAACAGCACATTCAATTTGAAACCTTTACAACATAGGTGTCAATCTCAAGGCCCGCAGGCTTGAAATCCATATGATCATGATCGTCTTAAATTTAAAGCCTACGCTGCTTTACAGTGTACAGTACAAAGGAGTGTTTCCATATTGCCGTTTAAGTAAAGACAAGTGATTCACTTAAAAAAGATAAATAATCCCAAAATATCTAAGAAGAGAAAGATTGACGCAGAGGGAAGGCCATTTAAAGAAGATAAGAAAGTGAATACGGGTTTGTGCTTAAACGACACAAATGTTCTGTGTAAATAGACCGGTCAGTGATGAAAGAACACAATGTGAACATGTGTGTCCCATGCCACATACAGGATGAGCATGTTTGTCCCATCATGCCACATCCAGGTTGAGAAGCCACACATGTTATTATCAGCTCACAATTATTTATTGGACCAGAGCCATGTCCTTCTCAACTGTGACAAAAAACTTTTACTACAATAAACAGGTGATATCAGTCAGGGGGTCAAGACTTCAAGTTGTGACAAAGTGGTACCCGGCTGGAGAGAAAAAAGAGGCGACTGAGTCACTCGGGCTGGTGGTTTGACTTTCATCAATGGGGTTGGCACACAAGCCAGTTGGTAATTTATCAGGTCCTGGTCGGTGAGAGAATTAACAAATCAATGAACTTTCAACCAAATGAGAACAGCTGTCAGTCTAAAATTCTAAATTCTATTTTCTTAGAATGTACTTTTCTGTACCTGTCACATGTGCGGTGTTCCCATCAAAATGAACTGTTATTTCAGAGGACAGGAGCTTGGCAGTAACTCCAGTCTGGTCCTTGGAGAACTCCACGCCGTGAAACAGCTGAGCCGTGGTGCTGAGCGTCAATAATTGGTCATCAACCTACATCACGCCAGACAAGAAAAGTAGAAACCCGAGCTTAAACATCTCAAATGTACACTCACATGTGCACTTGTTTCCACTTGTAGTGATGTTTAGATATCTTTATTCTTTAGATGTCTTCTTTATTCTTTACCCTTCATTGAAATGTATTGAGGGTTATTTAATTGATAATAATGTAGGACAAGAATTTACATTATGCGTCTGCCTTTTCAGTTATATCGTATACAATATAAATATCGGCTTTACTCATTGTATTGTGAATAAAACACTACTACTACATAGATGCAATCTTTCCTACTTTGTATTGCAACTGATGCACCACAATCTCCATCCATTCATCAACCTATTAATGATAATATTAGAAGTTCTAATTGGTAACATGAATTAACAATACAAATTAAATTTCTGACATGCAAATAAAATGTTTTTCACAATTACTGGTTTGATTCATAAAAACCTTTCTAACCTTCTTTAACTGTTAATAAGATGATCAGTTCTGATCAAACAAAGACAAACTTATTTACATGTTTTAAACAACCCTATAAAATACACTGTTGCTTTGAGATAGCAGCTCACCTGAACTCTGCCACCTTGATCCAGATATATCTCTACATCTTCTGTTACCACATATATTATCAAGTGATCCAAAAATGGCACATCTTTAAGGTGTCGCTCCCTGAAACCCGCATAGACATCAAATTCTGAAAGGCCCGTCAGATAGTAAGCACACCGATCAGGGACAGAGTGGACTCTGTTGAAGAAATCGATGACAGTGGAGCCGGTCACAGTGCACACGGAAGCGGGTTGAATGCACCTGATGGAGATGGAAAGGGATATTTTGACTGTTTATTTCTGAAAGCAACATCCACAGACAGAAAGGTGCTTGTTCATGTGAAGACCTAATTTACAGATGACATACATTTCAGAAAATGACATTTAAAAGTGAGTTTACTCAACATGGGGAGTACCACAACCTGTGAAACACTAACGTGAGTTTAAAATAATAAATATATTGAGTTTGGCTTGTGCAGTTAAAATATTTGACAGAAAATCTGAGATGAAAACTTGAATTGCATTATGGGAAATGTAGACTACAACAGATAATCAAAGACATATACATATCTATATATACATATACATATATATATATATATACATATATATATATATATATATATATATGTTAATATATATATATATATATATATATATATATATATATATATATATATATATATATATATATATGTATATGTTAATTAATATATATATATATATATATATATATATATATATATATATATTAAAATAAACAAAGTCTATTGATCTACAGAAAATGTAATTAATTGGTTATCAATCAATTGTTTCCTGCTTCCTGGAAAACTTGGTTCCAAATCTAAAGCAAACATATTCACGTGTTTCCGTTGCAAACCTCTGGAGGTTCACATCCTCCAACAGAGAACTGTGCAGAGCTTTTACAGTGAAAGACAACGCAGCGCTCTGGGTCGTTTATCGATGTGTCAGCTGGAAGAAAGACACCTGGAAGGTGACGGGAGGTTTATGAAATTAGTTTAAAATATTCAACAGAAGAAAAACCCCCCAGCAATTTTCTTTTTTATATTGCAATTTTGATTTGAAGATCCAGACAGAGCCCGGCTTCTTCTTTGGTCATCACTGGATTCTCTTACCTGCTTGTCTGCATCCGCTGATGTCCTCGTAAACGCTGTTCTGCGCTACAGTGCTGTTAAACGACCATGAATCGAGAAACAAGTCACCGATCTCTGTCTTCACGTCCTTGAGAAGGATTAGACAACCATTAAGGTTAATACTGAAATACTGAGCGAAGTGTAAGACTTGGATCCCTCTTTTTTATATGGAAAGGCTTTTATTTTTTACAAACGTTAGTAGGACTGAGTTTTCAATGTGTTTACAAGATGATTGAGGACCATCTTTTTAAACAAGTAATTGTTAATTAATGTCATATATTTATATACAGATTATTGCTAATTATCTAATTTATCAAATACAATTCCTAACATGCTGTTCATCTCCCAGGATGCATCATTCATTTTTAACTCTCATACATTACTGTTAGACTCGTGGTGCTGATCGCAGCAATTGTTTTCCACATTGCGGAGACAAAATCCAAATCTGGAGATAAAGGTCAGGCTGAAAGTCAGACTCTGAGACCTCGGCCGTAGTGACAGACTCATACTTACAACCGAGTCCAGAGTATAGCTGCTGTATGTTTCAAGTCTCATAGCTGTTTGTAGGCCAAAGTTGTAGAGACGAATGACAATCTGAAAGCATTGACAGAGGGGAAGTAGAAAACATTCAGAAAGTGTTTCCAAAATCTTTTTGAAAATAGACTTTAAGTCCATGTTCCATAAAGAACATTTAGTTTTGGACAAAAGGAAACTAAAAACATGTCACTGATGATGACTCACGAAGGTCACGTTGTCACACTGTAACGATAACTGAACATAGCAGGTCGATGAGGTCAAGAAGTTTGGTAGATTTAAATGAAGTTGGGATCCAGGATTTGTTTGAGTCAAGTGTTCTTCTTCCACCACTGTGTCTGCACCACCATGATTGCGCACTGAAAGACACTCTTGTGCATTTTCACCTGCAAGATTTTTGAAACAAACTGCGAAAGAGGAATCTGGACGGAAGAACACCTACAAAAACAGAAAGAAATCAACAATATTATAACTTTTCAAGGCCGTTTGACTCAAAAACGATTTAATTTTATCAACAAAAACAAACAGGAAAGTTATACTCTTTGGGTCTTATTCATAGTTTCTATATAATATAAATATATAAATATAATATACTAAAAACTGAAGATGGAAAGGCAAAACCTTTCTCAAACATGTTTTGATATGACTCACTTCTACTTTCGTGAATTCCTTTCCATAAAAGTTGATGGGACACATGTTGGTTCCCGTCTCTCCAGACTGAAGACTCACAGACAGATAAAGGTCAACCTGGCTGGCAGCAACTACAGCGGGAAATTAGAGGAAAAAGAAATATCATACATCAAAACAGCTGATCGTGCACTGAACGCACAGGTAGAAAATCCACGGCCCGCCACTGATAGATGGTTATAATAAAACGGTGTTTAAGTAAAAATAGGTTGTGATGGTCTCAGCTGAGGTCTTTTCAGTTTCAGTGGTCCACAAACTGCAAGCAGTTTGCTGTCTCCACGTTCATCAAAAAGCCCCAAACTCAAAATGTAATTCATGTTGAAAAAGAGAGAGGCTTCCCCATTGGTCAAGAATACTAGCAATACATTGGTGCATGGTTTGCACATAGGCGGAGTCGTCTTCTGTTGGTGCGCAGGTGCCTCTTGGAGTAATCCCAGGTTGCATCCCAAGTCTCTTAATTGCATGGCATCCCCGTAGGAAGAGCTGAGGCCTTGTTCACAGATTTAAAATGTTTTGATTTTGGCCAGATAAAAAGTCCGGCTGTTGAAAGTATCTGGCGAGACATTAAAGCTTTCAAAATAAAGGTCCCAGAGTAAATAAAAAGGTTTCAGTGGCTGCTTACCTGCCAGCAGGAAGATGATCATGATGGATCCTCCTGGCAGTAAAGTGTCGGAGAGCTGGGAGAAAAACAGTTCACAAAGTAAGTGATAAAACACGTTGTTTAATCCTCAATAACCAGACATTTCATACCATACACATACATACAGGTCAAGGAATAGCATTCGTGGTTTCATTTATATGTATTCAATACTTTTTTTGCAGCTGCATTTGGGTTATTAAAAGGTTCCCACAGTTTAAAATGCAATGCTTATTCAATACATTTTGGATTCTGCATCTGAGTGTGCTGAACCTAGAAGTGGTTTACATTAAGAAGAATGTGACAGAGAGACGAGGCAATCGAAATCGGCGAGAGCACACTTACAACATATGTGTCTCACTCATGCGAACATAAACCAGTTCGTTCAAAAACCAGTTAATCCTGAAACACCTGCCACTCCATCACAGCCACACACACATCAACACCTGTGGAGTTTTTCAAATTGTTCCTCCCTGAAGAAACTGTAAAGACACTAGATGCAAATACTAGCAAACACAAAATGGGAGAGAAAATATAAATGGACAGACTTGGATGTATTTTTTTTGTACAAGTACATTGGGTTGCTTCTTTACATCGGCATGGTAAAGCTGGAGAGTATTGCGGATTACTGGAGGCAGAATCACATTTTGAGTGTGGGGTTTCCCTCTGCTTGCAGCCGGACAGACACTGCGTTGCAGCATTGCAGAACATTTATGGCAGGGAAGAAAGCCGTAATGTAATTGGTTTGAATCTATGAAGTTGTTTTTTTTCCTGACATGTATACTGTGTAATTTCTTTTTGATTTTATACATAATAAATACATATTTTAATTTGAAAAAAACAAAAACAGTTGTAGTGTTCATTTCATTTGCACAGACCCCATGAAGCTTTATTTGCAGTAAAAGTCATTTCTCAGTCCCATCGTATCATTTTGGTGAAAAGTGTGACAGACCACATTTCTACTAAAAAAAAACCAATACAAATTTTTGTTTTAGACATTAATTTGCCTGTATTAATTTCAAGTACCAAAACAGTTGAAAGGCTAATTTAGGAAATTATTTAAAATCGAGAAAATGACCCGACTCCAGAGGGTTAACTCATCAAATTGAGAGAAAGTTGAAACTAAACTAGAAAATTTCGCAAGAAATTTTGAAAGTGTGGCTACTACTGCCGTAAGACGTCGCAATATATAGCTTTTGTTTCTGACGCCCGTCTCTCCTCCAAAGCACTTAAGTTGGTTTGTGTGTTAAACTGATTGGCTGATATGAAGCACCTGTGTGCTGCCGTCGTCATGGTGACCAAGTTAGCGCCAGCAGACTGATTAGAGGCAGACTGGACTGTGAACTTAAGGAAATAAACTACTAAACGTCCTGAACACACACAAACGTATATGAAATATCATATGACCTTATTAATGATCACAGTGTTGACAACTACACAATATAAAACACACGTAAAGGTCTTTGTGTGTGTGTGTTTGTGTGTGTGTGTTTGTGTGTCTGTTTGTGTGTGTTTGTGTATGTGTTTGTTTGTTTGTGTGTGTGTATGTGTGTCTGTGCGTCTGTGTGTGTGAGACAAACAGACAGAGAGACAGAAGTCATCTGTGTTGTGTGTGCGTGTGTAAGTGTCTGCGTGTCTGTTAAACTGCCCTAACGAGAACACCTGTGGGTCGCTAGATCAAAGGTTGCCATGGTGATGACTTCAAAGGGACTTCCTTACGCTGAGCTTAATAGACCTAAATGCTGTGGAACTCCTTTCAAACTATTTAAAAAAAAATGGTACTTTAAAAGCCACTATTGCTTCGATGTCGCATATTGAGCGTTAGGAAGACCTGATGAACAGATACTGTGACTGGCGAGTCTGTACGATAAAACATGTGTCTGTACGGGCGATTTACAAATCAGGTACGAGCTTCAGGGGAGACGTGGCTTTGGAGGGAGATTTAACATGGCGGCGGATGGCAGAGCGAGGTGGACTTGCTCTCACATTCAGTCCGATTTCAAGACGTCTGAGTCTGTTGGATTCCTATCGACCGCAGTTTATGACAGAAGACAAGATTTCCAACGTTTCTATCCAACAATGGTGTATGAAGAGTGAACATTGTGGGAGTAAAGACAAAATACGTTTTATTTTTTTAACAGTTTCTGTCGCTTCTTCTCACTCTGTTAATTGATGCTCCACCCTCTACGAACGTTTCGTGAAATTTTTTTTATGTTTTTTGCATTTTTCGGGAAAACGTACGGGCGAATCTCTTAGAAAAGTCATACCTCACGATTCCCGCGCAAACCGCACGTTTCGATGTAATTTTTGCGCATGTGCTGGCAACGCTCTGGGAGGAGTAGTGGTTTGACTATAAGAAGAATAATAATAATAATAACTAGAAAATTTCGCAAGAAATTTTGAAAGTGTGGCTACTACTGCCGTAAGACCTCGCAATATATAGCTTTTGTTTCTGACGCCCGTCTCTCCTCCAAAGCACTTGAGTTGGTTTGTGTGTTAAACTGATTGGCTGATATGAAGCACCTGTGTGCTGCCGTTGTCATGGTGACCAAGTGAGCGCCAGCAGACTGATTAGAGGCAGACTGGACTGTGGACTTAAGGAAATAAACTACTGAACGTCCTGAACACACACAAACGTATATGAAATATCATATGACCTTATTAATGATCACAGTGTTGACAACTACACAATATAAAACACACGTAAACGTCTTTGTGTGTGTCTGTGTGTGTGTGTATGTGTCTGTTTGTGTGTGTGTGTTTGTGTGTCTGTTTGTGTGTGTGTGTGTTTGTTTGTTTGTGTATGTGTTTGTTTGTTTGTGTGTGTGTCTGTGTGTCTGTGTGTGTGAGACAAACAGACAGAGAGACAGAAGTCATCTGTGTTGTGTGTGCGTGTGTAAGTGTCTGTGTGTCTGTTAAACTGCCCTAACGAGAACACCTGTGGGTCGTTAGATCAAAGGTTGCCATGGTGATGACTTCAAAGGGACTTCCTTACGCTGAGCTTAATAGACCTAAATACTGTGGAACTCCTTTCAAACTATTTAAAAAAAATGGTACTTTAAAAGCCACTATTGCTTCGATATCGCATATTGAGCGTTAGGAAGACCTGATGAACAGATACTGTGACTGGCGAGTCTGTACGATAAAACATGTGTCTGTACGGGCGATTTACAAATCAGGTACGAGCTTCAGGGGAGACGTGGCTTTGGAGGGAGATTTAACATGGCGGCGGATGGCAGAGCGAGGTGGACTTGCTCTCACATTCAGTCCGATTTCAAGACGTCTGAGTCTGTTGGATTCCTATCGACCGCAGTTTATGACAGAAGACAAGATTTCCAACGTTTCTATCCAACAATGGTGTATGAAGAGTGAACATTGTGGGAGTAAAGACAAAATACGTTTTATTTTTTTAACAGTTTCTGTCGCTTCTTCTCACTCTGTTAATTGGCGCGCCACCCTCTACGAACGTTTCGTGAAATTTTTTTTATGTTTTTTGCATTTTTCGGGAAAACGGCCAGGCGAATCTCTTAGAAAAGTCATACCTCACGATTCCCGCGCAAACCGCACGTTTCGATGTAATTTTTGCGCATGTGCTGGCAACGCTCTGGGAGGAGTAGTGGTTTGACTATAAGAAGAATAATAATAATAATAACTAGAAATTGCATTTCCTGTGGAAAATGCGTTGGAATGCAAAAAGCTGAAGCATAAAGCTGAAATATTTGAAAGAAATTGCTGAATGTAGCTGAAAATAGTGAAATAAAGTTGAATAAAGCTTAAAAAAAAGCTTAAAGCTGAATATATATGAAAACAGCTGAATGTATATGAAAATACTGGAATATTTATCAAAACAGGTGAATATATATGAAAATAGTGGAATATATATGAACATGTAAAGAAAACTACCTGATGAAAAGTGTTGAAGCCCAAAAGCATTAAACTGAACTGTTGAAAATCCTTCTTGTTTAAATGTATAATTGGAAAAGTTGAAAGGAAAAGTGCATCATCTAAATACTGAACATAGTGAAATATTGTTGAATAAAGCTTAAAAAAGCTGAATATATTTGAAAATAACAAAACAACTGAATATATATATATAAAAATAGTGGAATATATATGAACATGTAAAGAAAACTACCTGATGAAAAGTGTTGAAGCCCAAAAGCATTAAACTGAACTGTTGAAAATCCTTCTTGTTTAAATGTATAATTGGAAAAGTTGAAAGGAAAAGTGCATCATCTAAATACTGAACATAGTGAAATATTGTTGAATAAAGCTTAAAAAAGCTGAATATATTTGAAAATAACAAAACAACTGAATATATATAAAAATAGTGGAATATATATGAACATGTAAAGAAAACTAACTGACGAAAAGTGTTGAAGCCCAAAAGCATTAAACTGAACTGTTGAAAATCCTTCTTGTTTAAATGTATAATTGGAAAAGTTGAAAGGAAAAGTGCATCATCTAAACACTGAACATAGTAAAATATTGTTGAATAAAGCTTAAAAACGCTGAATATACTTGAAAATAACAAAACAGCTGAATAGATATGAAAATAGTGGAATATATATATGAACAGATAGAGAAAGGGAGGGAGGGAGACAGAGAGAGAAGTCCTGTGTGTGTGTGCGTGTGTAAGTGTCTGTGTGTCTGTTGAACTGCCCTCATGTCAGAGGTTGCCATGGTGATGAATTCAAATATCGGCAGTTACAATTACTAACTGCCGATGATTATATGGAGTCAATGCTGGGAAACACCTATCCAAAAATCACCCAAAAAACATACTTAAAAAGCCCCGATTGCTTCAATATCGCATATGAAGCGTTAGGAAGACTTGATGAACAGATACTGTGACTGGTGAGTCTGTACGATAAAACATGTGTCTGTACGGGCGATTTACAAATCAGGTACGAGCTTCAGGGGAGACGTGGCTTTGGAGGGAGATTTAACATTGAAGCGGATGGCAGAGCGAGGTGGACTTGCTCTCACATTCAGTCCGATTACGAGACGTCTGAATGTGTTGGATTCCTATCGACCGCAGTTTATGACAGAAGACAAGATTTCCAACGTTTTGAGCTATAAATTATGCCCAAAGAGTACACGGTACGGAGTTTACGGCAAATTTAAAAAAAAAAAATCTTCAAGATCTGACGTGGGTCTGCCCTCTAAGTATGACATCACGTGCACTGAGCTCCGCAACACACACTCATGCAAAAGAGAGAAAAGGCGGCAAAAAAACATAAAACTAAAACGCTGACAATTATGACAGTATAAAATATATCAATAAGTGGAGATATGCGGTAATAGCTGAAAGTTTTGGCAACATTTTAAACTTGGAATGGTGTCTCTAGCTGAAAGCATGGCAGAGCCTTAGGCTTTTGGAGCTGAAGAAGTTTTAAAACGTTTTTCATTGGAAACCATTCATTTTTATTTTTATAAAAAGTTTAATAATTTAAATATTTGAAAAAATATGAAAAATGTAAAAGCGTAGAATAATAGCTGAACGTTTTGTCAACATTTGAAATTTGAAATTGTGTCTCTAGCTGAACGTATGAAGAACCTGCAAACGTTTGAAGTTGAAGATGATTTGAAGATTTCCCCATTGGGTCCCATTTTAAAAAAAATCATAAAAAGTTTAATAATTAAAAAATTTGAAAAGTCTGAAATTTGAAAAGGAAGTTGCACACGTGTGCTTAAGAAGCTGAATATTTGAATAATTGAACTTTTTTCTGTAGCTGAAAATATGAAGGAGCTGAAGAGGTCCAAAATACGTACGGAAGAAATAGAATAATAACTAGAAAGAGCATTTCCTGTGGAAAATGCGTTGGAATGCAAAAAGCTGAAGCATAAAGCTGAAATATTTGAAAGAAATTGCTGAATGTAGCTGAAAATAGTGAAATAAAGTTGAATAAAGCTTTAAAAAAGCTTAAAGCTGAATATATATGAAAACAGCTGAATGTATATGAAAATACTGGAATATTTATCAAAACAGGTGAATATATATGAAAATAGTGGAATATATATGAACATGTAAAGAAAACTACCTGATGAAAAGTGTTGAAGCCCAAAAGCATTAAACTGAACTGTTGAAAATCCTTGTTGTTTAAATGTATAATTGGAAAAGGTGAAAGGAAAACTGCATCATCTAAACACTGAACATAGTGAAATATTGTTGAATAAAGCTTAAAAAAGCTTTAAAAAAGCTGAATATA
Source organism: Clinocottus analis (assembly GCF_023055335.1). Classification (NCBI taxonomy): domain Eukaryota; kingdom Metazoa; phylum Chordata; class Actinopteri; order Perciformes; family Cottidae; genus Clinocottus; species Clinocottus analis. The sequence goes on from NW_027175976.1 coordinate 5,467,938, forward strand.
TTTGAAAAAAACAAAACAACTGAATAAAACACCTGAATATGTATGAAAATAGTGGAATATATATGAACATGTAAAGAAAACTACCTGATGAAAAGTGTTGAAGCCCAAAAGCATTAAACTGAACTGTTGAAAATCCTTGTTGTTTAAATGTATAATTGGAAAAGTTGAAAGGAAAAGTGCATCATCTAAATACTGAACATAGTGAAATATTGTTGAATAAAGCTTAAAAAAGCTGAATATATTTGAAAATAACAAAACAACTGAATATATATAAAAATAGTGGAATATATATGAACATGTAAAGAAAACTACCTGATGAAAAGTGTTGAAGCCCAAAAGCATTAAACTGAACTGTTGAAAATCCTTCTTGTTTAAATGTATAATTGGAAAAGTTGAAAGGAAAAGTGCATCATCTAAATACTGAACATAGTGAAATATTGTTGAATAAAGCTTAAAAAAGCTGAATATATTTGAAAATAACAAAACAACTGAATATATATAAAAATAGTGGAATATATATGAACATGTAAAGAAAACTACCTGATGAAAAGTGTTGAAGCCCAAAAGCATTAAACTGAACTGTTGAAAATCCTTCTTGTTTAAATGTATAATTGGAAAAGTTGAAAGGAAAACTGCATCATCTAAACACTGAACATAGTAAAATATTGTTGAATAAAGCTTAAAAAAGCTGAATATACTTGAAAATAACAAAACAGCTGAATAGATATGAAAATAGTGGAATATATATATGAACAGATAGAGAAAGGGAGGGAGGGAGACAGAGAGAGAAGTCCTGTGTGTGTGTGCGTGTGTAAGTGTCTGTGTGTCTGTTAAACTGCCCTCATGTCAGAGGTTGCCATGGTGATGAATTCAAATATCGGCAGTTACAATTACTAACTGCCGATGATTATATGGAGTCAATGCTGGGAAACACCTATCCAAAAATCACCCAAAAAACATACTTAAAAAGCCCCGATTGCTTCAATATCGCATATGAAGCGTTAGGAAGACTTGATGAACAGATACTGTGACTGGTGAGTCTGTACGATAAAACATGTGTCTGTACGGGCGATTTACAAATCAGGTACGAGCTTCAGGGGAGACGTGGCTTTGGAGGGAGATTTAACATTGAAGCGGATGGCAGAGCGAGGTGGACTTGCTCTCACATTCAGTCCGATTACGAGACGTCTGAATGTGTTGGATTCCTATCGACCGCAGTTTATGACAGAAGACAAGATTTCCAACGTTTTGAGCTATAAATTATGCCCAAAGAGTACACGGTACGGAGTTTACGGCAAATTTAAAAAAAAAAAATCTTCAAGATCTGACGTGGGTCTGCCCTCTAAGTATGACATCACGTGCACTGAGCTCCGCAACACACACTCATGCAAAAGAGAGAAAAGGCGGCAAAAAAACATAAAACTAAAACGCTGACAATTATGACAGTATAAAATATATCAATAAGTGGAGATATGCGGTAATAGCTGAAAGTTTTGGCAACATTTTAAACTTGGAATGGTGTCTCTAGCTGAAAGCATGGCAGAGCCTTAGGCTTTTGGAGCTGAAGAAGTTTTAAAACGTTTTTCATTGGAAACCATTCATTTTTATTTTTATAAAAAGTTTAATGATTTAAATATTTGAAAAAATATGAAAAATGTAAAAGCGTAGAATAATAGCTGAACGTTTTGTCAACATTTGAAATTTGAAATTGTGTCTCTAGCTGAACGTATGAAGAACCTGCAAACGTTTGAAGTTGAAGATGATTTGAAGATTTCCCCATTGGGTCCCATTTTAAAAAAAATCATAAAAAGTTTAATAATTAAAAAATTTGAAAAGTCTGAAATTTGAAAAGGAAGTTGCACACGTGTGCTTAAGAAGCTGAATATTTGAATAATTGAACTTTTTTCTGTAGCTGAAAATATGAAGGAGCTGAAGAGGTCCAAAATACGTACGGAAGAAATAGAATAATAATAAGTTTTTTAAAGATTCGAAGAACAATAGTTGGAATGCTCGAAGCATTCCAACTAATAATAAGTTTTTTAAAGATTCGAAGAACAATAGTTGGAATGCTCGAAGCATTCCAACTAATAAGCCCGCAGGAGAACATGAAGTGTGCTTCCAGCATGGGGTCTCTGACCCCATGCGGCTGAAGCCACACTTAATAAGCCCGCAGGAGAACATGAAGTGTGCTTCCAGCATGGGGTCTCTGACCCCATGCGGCTGAAGCCACACTTAATAAACACAAACATGAAACCACTGTAACAATAAGTTCAAGAAAAGACAGCTTCTAGAGTAAGTTATGATCTAATAGTGAGGGAGACTTTATTCCACCACAAATAAACATTTGGTGCAGAGTTAAAGACCAGAAATAAGATGTGGAGGGCTTTGCAAGTGAGCAGTACAATCTGGCTACCTTGGAATATTTTTAGCTAGAGAGAGGAAGAGTGTGCAGCTTGCCTTATTTATGTGGAGGTCTGGTGGAGCAGCAGTGATGAAGCTCTGCAGGTGGAGGTCGAGATGGAATTCTGGGAGAGTTTCAGCTCTCGGTCAGACGTGTGGGCTGTGTGTCTCTCTGTCTCTTTTCATGCAGGTTGTTCTCTTCACGCCCCTGACTTAAGATGTATAGTTTCAGCCTCAAGCATCTCCTGAGACGACATTCTGGTCATACTTAAAGTAGACTGGATTGAATGACTGATGCAGAAGGAAGGCATGTAAAGAAGAGGGGAAAGCAATTTGGTTTGTGCTTCAAGAAAACAAACCGGTTTGTCTTTTGTGTAACGAGACATTGTCAGTGATGAAGGAACACGACGTGAGCAGATGTGTCCCATGACACACGTTCTTAACAGCTCACAATTATATGTTGGATCAGAGTTATGTAATTCTCAACTGTGGCAAAGAAATCTTTGAACAAAGTGAATGTAATAACATGCAAAGTGATGTGGGTTTCTATGTGTTAAAAAAATTGCATTGTGGGTTTCTTACCCCCAAAGTAAATGGATTTATGTTGAAATAACATATACATCTGGTTTCTTGTCTTTTTTTTAATTATCTAAATCAATGCATATACATCTAATATTATTTTTACATTTGAATAAAAAATAATCAAATGCCAAGACAGTTATTTTATAATATGTTATAACCGACCCTTTGAGGGCATTCATAATGCTGATGTGGACCAGGGTGAAAATTAGTTTGACACACCTGCATTATTAAAACATTAATAAACAGGTGACATCAGTCAGGGGTTCAAGTTGTGACAATGGGTTGTTTTCATGTCCGGACCGGTTTTAGTGAACATGCTAATAAAAATCCAATTAAAATATTGGTAAAAATGATCATATAATATTTTCAGTTGATTTAATGGTGTTAAACTACTACTTACATTAATAAAGACACAGGTATCATCACTGTAAAGAGTTGAGTCCGGATCCGGTCCTGCCTCCTGATGCTCGTCCTCTCTTCCTCCTTCTGCTGACATGGATTGTGGTCCATGCCTACTAATTATATGAATCATTGTCATATTCATTGAATGTGTGTGTTGTATGTGTACAGATTGTCAAGCCCTGCGAGGAAAATGTTGTATTTGTGAATTTGGGCGAACATAATATAATTACTAGGTGACACACACAAACACAAAATTTAAAACTTTTATTTGAGAACCAATGAAATTGACTGCAATCCACCTGCGCTTTCTATCTTAAAGAATACATACCAAGATGAACATATGGAGAAAAAAAAAAACAAAGACAGCAGAACTTGACAACTGGTGCCAGAGCAGACATTATCACAGACACTGGCTTCATTGAAGGGGACAGGCAGGCCGAGAACAGTCTGCTGAGAAGAAAAACGTAGTCCAACTGAAGCCTTTCAGACTGAATGTGGGGGGGATGGAGGTCGTGGGTTTGACAAGCCCCCGCCCGCTCTTGAATGAAGCTGGCCTGTGCTGCTGGTTTAGGGTCTTTTGAACACAATACAAAATATGAGCTGAAAGCACAGGGTCATCTTTTCACCTGCTATGGCAAACACCAACAATGGATACTGATGTGGACACAAAAAGGCGGGCCTCAGTGTCTCATTTAACACAAGTGCTTTAAAACTCTGGCTATTAAAAAAAAATAATTAAAAAAAAAAAATCTACCCACACCAGCTGTCAAGTATAGCGTAACACAGACCATAACAATTTGTAAATACAAAAAATAAAATAAAAAAGGAAAACTTTATGTTCACTTATTTCAAAAACATGCACCCTGGAACATATTCTCAACCCCACAAAAGATGAAGTCAGTTTGTAGTCTGAGCACAAATGATGAGAATTCATAATACGATTTGAAGGGAAGAGATTGGCCGACCCTCCTTTTGACTCAGGAGAGATTTACAGAAAACAATATAATGCATAGATAACATAATGCATCTCTTTACGTATTCACAAGTCTCTCATTCCCATGAATCCACTGCAGGTCTGCAAACCGTCTGAAGGGAAATCATTGTTACACAGGAGAGCCTCCTCTTAAACCAGGTCTTGGGTGCAGAGCTCTGTAGACCACCACCAACACCACCGTACAACCAAACTCTTCAAAAAGGACATTATGACTGAGATTCTTCTGAAAAGCCCCTTTATGCCAGACTGCACATAAATTCTGAAATCCGCAACGTTATTTATTTTACCTTCCTCATTGTTTTGGATTTCTTTCGGGACAAAATTAATAAACCAAAAAATCTGAGCAAGACCCAGTGAGATACTGTTTTCTTTTTTACATTTAACGTTCTCTTGAAATCCTGAACCCAACTAATGTAGTTTTCCCAGAAGCACCACTCAATGATGTAACAGCAAACCAGTAAAAACACAACTTTCCTTTTTGTTTAATTTTTTTGGAAAGGGAGCAGGGAGGCCCCGAGTGTTCGACCACCAGTCACCACTGCTAACATTTCTGAGGTAGAGATTTGTCCCTGGGGCGAGGACTGATGTTTTCATAAGCTCACCAGCCAGAGAGGTGCCAGGCCTCAGCTTCCACATCTGTACACATTTGGATATACTCCCTCACATGCAGATGTACTCAAACAGTTGGACAGATAGATAAACAGCTGGGACGCAGTGCTCCCCTATCTCTGTTCCTCTGTCTGTCCGCTGGCTCCCTCTGTGAGCTGGTAGGCAGAGAAAAGCATCTGCAGTGACTGGGAATGAAACACGGGGACACAACTGGAACACACACACACACACACAACTACCAATTAGCTTATTTATATAACACTTTTAAGCTTAAGGGCAATAGCTCAGTGGCACATGCTGTCCTATCACCTCTGCACGTACAAAAAAACAAAAAACACTTTCCCTTTATGACCTTTGCTACATTCGTTCATCGAAACCTGCCGCGAACAACTTAGGTGGCTCTTTTCCCCACGAGGGTCAATTCACTTACTGCTATTCTTGATATCGAGCCTAAAATGAAATTGTTTAAAATACTGCAGTGTCATTTTTCACATAAACCTATGAATGTTACATCCAAATAAACAGTTTTAATTGATTCATTGGAGTGACAACACCTTAGCTAAGCTCTCTGGTGACTCACAGATGTTTAGAGAATCAGCACAACTAGCTGGTGAGATGTTTGGACATGATACAACATAATCAGCGCTTGCACGCTGAATAAAAGTAGTAACCTAATTTATTATCAAACATCAGGCTTAATGTGTTCGACGGACAACTAAAAAGAAGAGAATAATACATAAAAACAAGTCAAACTAAAGCAGAGGGAAGTAACTTAAAAACGAGGAGAAGGATAATATTTAACTGAAGCAAGAGTCATTCTAAACCTTTGCATACAAGTTGACAAGCAAAGCAAAAAAAAAGAAAAAGAAAAGTAGCTTTCTATGGCCATGTTTGCTGAAAATAGCAAAGCAAAAGTCCAATCGCTCATGTTTTGGATGAACAGTTTCTCTTTCCCCTGTGCTTTAGGATTACAGATCTCTGCAGTACTATATATGCTTGTTCAGAGTGGCATCTAGGCAGCTCCATATGAAGGACGTATCCGTAAATTTCAGAGGGGAGATGTGGGGCAGGACTTTGGCAAAGTTTGACAAGATGATATCTCAAGATTACCTTGGGGTGTTGGAAGGGACTTGGTGGGACTACGAGGACGGCAGCAACTGTTGTCCGTGAAAATTGAGCAGCCGCTGAGAGGACAGTTCTGGAGCAGGCGCCTCTACGGGAAAGAGGGGCGAGGGGACGGAGGCGCTGTTCTCACATGGACTCAAACTCATCGATGCGCTGCTTTGTGTTGCCGGATCGGATCTGGCGCAGCGTTTTGTATTTGTCTCGGCCCGCTTTCACGTTCTCCGCGTGCAGCACGTCGTTCTGCGTCTTCTTGGTTTCATCTCTGGCCTCGGCCAACTCTGAGCTCAATGTCTGGGAGAGAAAAGAGACGGAAGGATGAGAGGGCAATGAGGAGGAAGATAGAGACGGAGAAAAGAAGCAAAAAGGTAAGAAGAAGAAAATAGAAAGGAGGGAAAACAACGGAGGGCAAGGAAGAGGTTGCAGAGAAGAGTGGGAAGAAAAGAAACGGGACAGAAAAGCAAAAATTGGGAAAAAACATTTAAAAATCTGACTGATGCAAAGCCACTTATAAACAGCCTCTGGCTATGTGTCAAGCTGTGTTGATCAGGGTTCTCACTCTGAGACAAGACATTTCAATAATGATCTTACTGTTATAACAGAACTGGATGGCACTAATATGTTCCTCTGATTGAAGTCTGATTTAAAAGACGTGTGCTACCATGTGACTGGTACCATCGATGTCAAAATGGGAGCCTGCTACACAAATTGTGTTCAGGCTGGCGAGTCTTCGCAAGCTGAATGCGACCCTCAAAAGGATTCCATCCCTTGCACTCACCTGCAGTTGTTTCTTCACCCTCTCGTTCTTCTGGGCTTCAGTGACGCGCGCCTCTTCACTGCGGAGGTCCAGCTGGCTGACGCCCTCATTGGAGAGCTCCGCGCTGGCTTCTGCATGGTTCTCATCCTGCTCATCATGCTCGCTTTCAGCATTGCCGTCCGGCAGTGCTGGCACCACAGTCATGGCAGTCTTCAGCTCCTCCTTGGTCTTCTCCAGGTCCTCCTGGGCTGACAGGGCCTGCAGGTGAGGGCGTGGAGACAGAGTGTGACATGTATACGGGTAGACCATCATTGTTAAAAGACGTGGCTGAATGTGTGGGGACATCTAAAGAAGCCAGTGTTGTGCTTTGTGGGATTCGAGGAGAGTAACCCGGTACCTTATACTGCCATTCTGTGGCCTCGTCATCTTTCTTCCTCTTGGCTTCTTCCAGGAGAGCGATCTTGGCTGTGAATTCAGCCAGTTCAGCAGCCTGGGAGAAAATGTAGACCTTGCTGTTACAATTGTATTTACATTCACACACAAGGAGGAGCTCAGCATAGATAATAAAAACACAAGAGAGAACTGTGTGCACAAACATTTATGAATGTCCTTGTAGGTCAGCTTGTAGTTGCTCACACCATCAGTGAAAACAAACACACACACACACACACACACACACACACACACACACACACACACCAGTTGTTCCTGGGTCTTCTGTTGGTCTGCAGCCTGTCTGGCAAGCTCTGCCTTGGCCTCCTCAGCCGCCTGCCTATCTCTCTCCAGCCTCTCTGCCTCCTCCCTCGCTCGCCTCCTCTCTTGCTCCAGCTCCAGGGCCCGGCGAGTCTGTTCCTCCAGCTCTGTGGAGTGCAGACACACCAATATGTTGCATGTGACTTCCTCTTTCATTTCATCTTCAATACGTTTTAAATTCCAGCTTCAGTATGCTCTGCGCTGGACGTTACTGGTCAAGTCAGATACCGTTGATTGATGGACATGCATATAAACTAAGGGGGCATTTGCTGGATTTGTTATTTATGTTTGACCTCTGTTGAACAAGTACTGATGTATAATAATCGGACAATAGCATCGGACACAGAACCACGGGTCATTCTGAATAAACACACAGCCAAAAAGACTTTTCAGTTGATTCTGGTTATACGAACATGAAGAAACATAATTGGCCTCGAGTTACGGCCCAAGAGAGACTCAAGGAAGGAAGTGGTACCTTTCTGAGCCGTCATCGTCTGCGCTTCAATCTGTCTCAGCCTCTCCATGAGCTCGTCCTTCTCGTGCTCTATCCTCTCCTTCTCTTTCTCTGCATGCTCTCGCTTCTTCTTCTCATTCTCCAGCTGAGCCCTGAGAAGTTTTTGTAATTACGTATTTCAGATGAATACTTAAGGCGTTTTGTGTGTGAGATGCATACATTTTACTTTAATGTAGTAACAAATACGGAGAAACTCAGCAAATGATCGTGACCTGAATAAAGAAATGTCAACTGAATAAATTAGTCTCACTCATTCTGCCTCAGACAGTGTACGTAAAAGAGGAAGGGCTGCCCTCTAGTGGGGAAGCTACTTTTTGATTTCCATTTGACTTAAATACTCAAGTGTAAACGTTTGGATTTACAGTTGTGTATTGTCAGAAGTCAGTGAAGTGGGGTTAGGGTCTATTGCCCTAAACACAATCTACCAGTGATGAGCATTGATTTAAAGTTATCTTTTATAAATAAGAATTTGACAAAGGAGTTATGTTTTTGCAAATTGTACTAAAGATTAAAAACAATGATTTTCGAGACCATAAAAAAAAAGTGTATACATTTTATACTATCTGAAACTTTGGACAGGCATGTACATAATTTAGAAAATGCATATTAAATTTGAACTTCTTTTGACCAAATTAAATTTCTGTGCCGTACCTCTCCATCTGTTTGTGGTGCTTCTCCTCCCGGGCCTGAGCCTTCATCTGCTGCACCTCGATGGTGTCGGGCTTTCTCCTCCTCATGTACAACTCGTGGTTGCCCATACACAATGCCAAGATGCGCTTGTTGATGCGCAGTCGCGGAGCATAAAATACAAAGTCCTACATGTTTTTTTTAAAAAGAGGAGAGAAACATAACCTTTAATGTGAAGCTGGTCCACTTCCCTGTATATATCAAACAGAAAGTAAAATATTTTATGAATGCTACACTCACAGGCGCTTTCTTGTCAATGGGTTTGATGACAAACTTTTTGTCGTTGAAAGAGATGTTTCGAATCTCACTCCAGGGGAAGCCAATCTTTGGTGTCAACCTGAGAGAAAATAAGTGGTTGACAGTTCAAACTTTTAACATTTCAACTTGCGTCCCACTCATATGACGATATAAAGAATAATGGGTGTTACACAGTTGGTTGTAGAAAGTTTTCCAACATCCAGCCAGCAGATGGGGCCTCGTACGAACAGACCACATTTCAGGAAATCATGAGACTCAATACTTTCAGTTTACATATGAAATTTCGTTTTTCTGTGAAGTGGTTAAGAAGAGTGACAGAAAAGAGAAGTAAGAGAAAGGAAACAAAAAGGGAATAATTGATAGAGGATGTTGCCGTCCAAAGAGAAAGTAAGAAACCATAACTCTTTCCTTTCTTTGTCCCCTGGACAAGAGAACATGGATGACACTTGGGATGACCTCGGATAACAGGAAGGGAAACGCAGCGAGAGAAAATACTACAAGAGTTGTGATAAAATGTATCCTTTCTTCCACAAAGTGGTAAAAAAAATAAATTAAAAAAAAAAAATTGCGTAGAGGGGGCAGGAAAGACTCTCCTCCACCAGGAGGACAGTCTTCCTATATCCACCCCCGCTTCAGCTTTCGCCTCTAAAAATAGCTTTGCTCCCTCTAAGCTTGTTGAACATTGTCCATGTCACGTTGGCATCGGGCCTTCAACAAAGTGAGAAAATAGTACAATTTATCTGGCTGATTTGCAATATTTACTTTAAAATGACCAGCTCTGAAAGCAGTACATAAACCTTTAATATATATTGGCAAATAGGTCCATATTCTGGTAGAGTATCAGATTTTTGGACCACTCTTACATCTAAAAGCAGTTTAAAAACATAGATATATAAGTCAGTGACTGCAGTCTGGCATGTGAAAACATTTGATGTACTTATTTATGTTTCCAAAGATTCTGCAAAACCACAAAAAGTGTGTCAGAACTCAAAATTCACAATGTCAAAGCTGAACAGTCAAAGTTGAACGGTTCTGAGTGCTTACAATATGTGCTCTGAAGTCATACCAGAAAGAGCCTGCACAAAAACCCTGTCCTTTGGACATTGGATGATGCATGTCCTTGAAAAATCTATAACAAACATATCAAAAACTATACTGATATGAAGAATAATTCAAAACGTAAAGCTTGAGGCAAACAATAACCTTTAAAGAAGCATACTATTAGGTTTTGCTTCATATTTGTCATCTACTTTGTTAAACAATAAGACAAAAGGCTCCGTGGTTGGGTGATTGTGTAGAACAGACACTGTTATGGCACGTTGTGTCATAAGCCTCCACCTACTCACTCGTCCACATGTCTGCTGCGGTTTAGTAATCAACAGCAAACAAGAGCTGTGATGCCCTTGCAATCATTAGATGTTTTTTTTTATTCATCAAGGCACCCAGGTACTAAAACACATCCAATATTTGGAAAATACAAAGGGTATTTTGATCTGAAAGTTGAGATCTTAACATGTCTCAGCCTTGGTGGCAACTCTAAACAGTCTTTACTGTCAAGCCACAGGCCCTTATATAGGATTAGATGGAATTTTCCACCAGAATGCATCACTTGTTATGTACAACAAACTTCAGTGAATCTGTGTGTGTGTCCCTTACTTGTCTTCATGTTCGTAGATGTTGAGGCCAAGGGCATCTACGCCAAGCCACAGCTGTGTGCCCTTCTTGTTTTTGATCTCAAAGTAGTTGACGCCGTACATCTCCAAGTCCTGAGCAATTTTAAGATACTCCATCATGGAGTCCTCTCTAGAGAGGAGGAAAAGCAAGAGAAGTTAGAAAAACTATATATCCATTAGTTTTATTGTGTTTTATTATATCCAAATTGATTCAAGTAGAATCCTCTCTGTGTTTGTCTCCCTTAGGGGTTTTCAAGAGAAGAATAAGGAACGTTTGACACATACCTGAGCATTCCTCTGTGTTCTTCGTGCCAGGTCTGTATCCTGTCCTCCCACTGCTCCTTGGTCAGTTTGTGCTGCTCCAGGACTCTGTGTACACAAACACAATGACTTCACTTGAAGCAACCAATTCCTTGAGAGGAAACATTGAAAATTCCAACGCAGAAAAAAACAACATTCCAGGGTTCAACAGAAATGTGTACGACAACATGACACTTTGGCTCACAGCAGAGTCATCTACACTGTGACATAAGTTGTGTGTGTACCTCTGAGGCAGCAGCCTGTCATGGGTAAGGTATCCAGGCTTGTGAACATCTTTGTTGTAATCTCCATACTTGGCCTGGACTGAATATGACGCCAGCAGCACAGCCGTCTCTGGGGGACAGTAGTTCTCATCGTTTAAGATGGCCTCCTTCACCTGGTGAGTTAACAAGTTGAACTTATTCAATGCATTTACACTCTCGTCCCCAAAATATCAATATCAAAACATTTGAACTACACTTGGATTGAAACTTCTGATTAGCTTGATACCTGAAGGAAGAAGAGTCTCTGGGTAATCTCCTGAATTAGTTCCTCTGATACATCCTCCGGAAAAAACTTGGCCCTGAACTTAAACTGCAGAGGGTTCTCTTTCTTCACATCCTGCTGAGTCACCTGGAAGACAGACAACACCAATCAATCACCTATTAATCAGCAGATCATAAACTTTACATAAAGCTTGGGACTTTTGTGTGTGAATTGAGCCGATTTTGAATCATCCTTTTCATAATTTCCTTTATCAAAGGAATTAATGGACTGCCATTAGCAGACATCTTCAATACATAAAATCTTTGTAATCTAGTCAGATTTGTTATGTCTGGGGGACACGCGTTACACTGGGCTCTCACAGATCATCCAGACAGCCCTGCATTTCTCTACAGTGGCCTCAAGAAACACATCTGTGCTCATAACAGGTTCCACAGCCATTCAATGGAAGCAGAATTCCCTACAATTTGCTGTACCCCCTGCTGCCTCTCACCCTGTCTCACACACACACACTTGTCGAGCGTGAGGGGGATTTTCTCTGGGGCATACTCAAAAACACACAGACATACTGTAATAGCAAGGGTGTTAAGGCTGGAGGGTGTGTAGGCCTGAGCGAGGGAGGAAGTCTGTTTTAAAAAAAAAGGAAAAGAGCACATCTGAGGGTTCAGACCACAGCAGAGCGTCGAGGCAAATCCCAGGCAAAAAAACCCCAGACAGACTGAAAGACAAACAGATAACAAGCGCAAAAGAAGCTATGACAAAACATGAAAATAAAAAGGAGGAAGAGATACTGTAAAAGGAAGAAGATAGTACAAGAGTGTAAATAAGTTTTGATGGCTGTGACAAAGGATACAATGAAAGTAGAGTAAGACTGACCTTCTTATTGAGTTTGAGCCAAGTACTGTAACCTTTACTGTCCACATACTGGAGGCCAAAGAACCAGACCTCCCGCAGTCCTACAGTCTTCACCACCTGACAATGAAACGCATGTGAATTCTTACTGGCACTAAAAGCATTTTAAAAATGATGTGAAACATTTTTTTTGTGCTTTGATGAGTGAATCGTACAGACGGATAATAACTTATTTACAGGGTAGTAACATGCCACAAAGGACCCCGTCCTGAATGGAAGCAGTGGCATCACGATTAACCCCCGAGACGCTTGCAGTGCGTACAAACCTTTAGCTTTTAGGAAAGCAGCAGTCAATCGACACTTGCGGTTATGTCACACTCACCTGGTCAAAGAGCTGCTTTCCCGTGGTATTAGGTTGGATGGCAAACTCAAGCTCTGCATCCATGGTGGTCACACGGACATTGATCTGGAAAACAAACACAACAAGAAGTTTATTTCGCTTGCCGTATTACACAAAGAAAGAAACACATGATTCCGCACCTTTGCCGGACTGCCTTTACAAAAAGTCATAAACATTTCTATTGGTTTCTAGTTTCGTTGAACTGCACAAAGTGACGATTCAAAGCTTGATGGCATTTTCTGTAAACTAAGTAAGTGAAAGAGCCAAATGTGTGCGGGACAATTAATGTCAAGCTGAAATAATTTGATGCCTTCCTCAGCCTTGAGCTCATTACTAGTAGTGCCTTTTCCTCTAATCTCGACTTAACATTTACTAATCTCCACATCAATCGGGAAGCATTACTGGTATTAAAGTGTTTTTAGCCTCTGCTTAGAGGTGCAGTAAAGTTCCTGAAACACAAAATACATTGTGGGTAAGATACAAAGCATATAACAGGAAGGTCAGGTGTTAAATTCAGTCCGGAGACCTTTGCCCCCGTTATATCAAAATAAGTATAATATCAGGACCATTAAAAAAGGTACAAATTAGTTTAGTTTGTGCTTAAACTGACAATAATCACCCTGCTGTCTGTAATGGAATAAAACATAATATATATACACTGTAGAATGCGGCATAAGGCATGTATGAAAACAACTGAAACCCCGGAGCTGCCGTCAAATTCTTTCTCCCTTTTGTAAAGGAGCTGTGTAAACTTGAGTCTCTCTCGCTCCCTCCTCCCATCACACACTGCCAGGGGGAGAAAAGCCCCACCTTTCAAGGCAGCCAATACTAGTGGACCTCTGTTGGGGTGGAGCAGAGGATAAAACTTAGTCATTAGCTGCCAGTAAACTGCACTGGCAAAGGACAGCAGCAGCTGATGGCGCAGAGCTGACCTCCAAGGCATCTCACATCCTGAGCTGTGTCATGCCTCAGTAGTGGTTACCATCACAAGGAGAGACAGAGAGAAGTGCATGTTTAGCAAAAGTGCAAAAAAAAAAAAAAAAGCCAATGCGATAGCGCGTAACAGGAAGCAAGAGAGATGATCTGGGGTGTACTCCCTTTGTGATTAAGTTACAGTGAGGTGAATGAAGATGAGCCAACGATGCAGGAAATGAGGGGAAGAAAAAGGGACACAGAAATAAAAATTATTAAGAAAATATCCACTTGAAAATTACACACAAAACTTCAGGAAGGCTTACTTTGCATTTCTCTCTCTCTACTCTGTGTTTTTTTCTCCTGCCTTCATTCCGGTTTCTCTTGCTATTCCTGCAATCAATAATCCATGAAACTTGTGTCTGTACAACACATAGCTAGACTCCCCCTCGCCACATGGAGTGCAGACCACAATGTATCTCCCTCCCGCTCATTAATTACCCATGAAAAGTTGCAGCACTTTCTCCACACTATAGAATCTATTACTATTACTGTAATGTGCAGCAGTCCATTTATATTACAGTATTTTCAAGGGACTACATCTCACATTTTCATAAACTAACCTGCTCAAAACCAAGCTTTATTTTGGTTGGAATGTTATGTGGGCAGCTTCTCCGGAAAAGATGAAAGTTTAAGTGACTAAATGACCATATTCTGACTTCAGCCAGGGTCAATTTTCAGTAGATGCAGTTATTGTATTTTGTTCTCTTTGAGAACAAATCCCTTTGGCATGCCTGTTGCTAATGTGTCTTTCAATGACGATTTAAGACCTAGACTTAATCTATGTCTGGGAAAACAACCCACATTGAAATACATGCCAGTTATCTGCTGGGGAGGATAACAGAAAGAAGGATGGCTTTACAGGCAATTAATGTAAAATCAGAGTTTAGGCTGTTGGACGAGAGTGGAGGAAAAAATAGTGTTCGGTCTGCAAAGAAAAGATTCTAATTAAATCACTGTAAATAACCTGATCAATTAATGATACAACACCTGGTTGAGCATGATTGTACCAGGCCTTTTTGTTGTATAATGTATACCCATCATGCAGTGGGGCATATTTTATCTGTGTGAAGCTAGCTTTTCATATCAGTGACATTATTTTTGGTTTTATTGTTAGTTTCTCACCAAACTGGTGTTTTAATGTGTTGACTGCACAACATAGGAAATAAGTCATTACTTTATTGTTCTCAGTAATGTTAAAAAATTCCACACACTACTGAGTGTGTAGTAAGCATCATACATCAGAGATGGAGAATGTTTTTTGTTTGTTTAGTTTCTGAGATGCTTAATGACGTTGAGTCTAGATCAGTCTAAGCTCTCTGTACCAATGACACTGACATCCAATAACATTAGCTGCATATTACAACACAGCCCTGTCAACATCATTTCAATGAGGATGCTGAGGATATGGTTACATGATAGAACTTGAGCTACTGCTAACTAAACAACCAGAGTTCGTCTCCGGTTACCTTTGCTAAAATGCAGATTTGCAGTATTACAAACTATCTGTGGCAACATTGCTCAAAAAGAATGCAGGTGCACAAGTGTTTTTCCATCGCATCCCCAAAAATACTATGACTAGAACTACTAAAAACCTAAAGCTCATGTATCAAAAAAGACCCAAGAATGCTAAACTCAAAGCACAATTTCATTGTTTTCACACAAAGTATATATATATATATATATATATATATATATATATATATATATATATATATATATATATATATATATATATATATATCTCAATCAGGACAGATATTTTAAGGTTTGCCAAAAACAAATGATTAATATTAATCCAACTATAAACCATCAACCAGAAGTCAACTCTGCTACTCACTGCAGGCTGAAGCTGGCCTTTACACAACAGATACAACTTTTAAACAAGAGGAACTACAAATCATAAAAGCAGCATCAGAAATAGCAAGCGTTGACACCTCCTCCCCTCTCTTTTCACGCCATGCATGTCCTGCACACACCTTATGATAGAAGTGAGCTTTTGAGTTACATTTGACAACTTGTACTCTTCATGTCGATCTCTAATGAAGGAAAATCACCCATTATTTGAGATCTGGATGGGAAGATGATATCAAAGCCAAACTGTGAAGCTTTGTCCTTGGTGACGTAACTTAACTGTAAAAAAACAGACTTGTATTTAACAAATTATATCAGACTAGATGAAGCCAACTAAAGCAAAACTAAATACATCCCAGTCAACTCTTTCAATTGCACAAAACCGGCCCCTGATAAATTGAATTAGAACTGTGTTGGTTTCAAGACTAGCTGCCTCCTTGTTGACTTTCTGAAACAGTGAGTAGTTATGGAGAAGGTTGTGCTGAGCTGGGGTTTTGAGGTGACCGGCTTAGAATGCCCCTTCCCATGCATGTGTGGGGCCTGCCTGCCATCAGCAATCAGCTGTTAAACAGTCGACCTTTGTGTTATGTGTGCGTGTGTGTGACTCTGCTAAAACATAGCCAACCCCCAGAGCAGAGAGGTGGAATCCTCTATAGACCAGACAGCCAGTTAATCCCATCCCTGCTGCAGAGAGAGGGGGAGGTGAAGAGGGACAACAACATGCCAACACACACAAACACAGCTAATCACACACTGCGACAAATGAGCGACTTTTGTAAGCCTATTCTTATATGACAGTTCACCTAGTAATAAAACACACTGACGGGGCAACACATTTACGAATTAAGTTCAGTAACATTTTTTATATTTGCGAGCAGATTTAATGGACATTTTCAGCTCATTTAGATATGGTAACAGATGTTTATGGTTGTACTTTACTACCCCTCTGCATCTTGTGTCTGTATTTCCCGAAAAGTGTATGACTGAAGCAGCAGAATAAACATCTGTCTCACTAACTACCTCTCTTTTCCAGATTTTTCTCCCCTCTCTTGCCACTTACTTAAAAAAAAAGGTACAATGTGTAGCATTTCAGGGAACGTAGTATCAGGTGAACCTCTGAGGCCATCATAAAATAAAAAGCCAAAGACAATGAGTCTCAAAACCAGTAGCTGCTTCATTCCCTTTTGGTTTTGTCCTTCTATAATGTTTTTAAATCCCCCCTCTCCATTTCAATTGGGAAGACGAGTTCTCACTCAGACGGGCCCCTTGTTAACTGTGCAGCTGTTAAATTACTGTAAGCAGTTTAGAGGAGCTTTGTTGAGAGAGGCCTTAAGAGACACAAGCATACACACACACACACTACAATCTGTAGAGTTGCTAATCTAGCCTGCTGGGCTCTGAGCAGCTGTCTGTCCCTCTGATAACCCTCCTGCTGGGTGAAGCAGTATTCGGAGGGGGAGAAGGAAAGAAGGGGAGAGGAGTTGTGTCAGAGGAATCATGGTTACCTACCTACAAACATTTATCCTTCGGGGGAAGGGAAGGTTTGTGTGAAGCATATCTTACACAATAAGGCAAAAGGATCTGACAAGCTTCCAGGGATTTTAAAACATACACGAGAGGGATAATAAATTGGAAAAATGATTAAGGACCAAATATTTGTATTGTAAATGGAGGCCAATGGTAAAACAGAACAGGCAAAAAAAAATTATGTTCCTCAGCGCCAAGTAGGCAACTCCTTCCAATAACCCTTACTGTTTCCTACCCCTTACAATTCCTGCAGAGTATCTCCTGAACACTACAACAAATTCCCAGCCACTTTTGTTCTCTCCTTCCATTTCCTAATATTCTCAACTTTTATGGTCATCCATCTCAGTCGTTCCTGTCCTGACAGTCCCTCAGTCGTCTAGTGATAATCCTCTCTCTTCACTTTGCTTCTGTACTTCCAGAGACAGGATGTTGACATAGACTGGTCCCCCGATGTTCACAACTGGCCCCTTCTACGGCAAACGAGAAAACAGCCACAAGCTAGGAAGCCGGCGAGGGCCGTCTTCCTGTGGGGCGCTGTCACCTCATAATGAACTTGTCCCCAGAGATAACCAAACAGACGGGGCGGTGAATGATGCGAGGAGATATGAGAAACAGCACATTATTCTGTATTAACAAAAATTTACATCTTCAGACCGTCTATGTTTTATCCACACAGATGTTAATGCCATTAGACACGGATGCTAATCTAGTTCACCAACAATGACTCAAAAACTCTGTGGTCTCACATCTGTATGAACGTGATCACCATCTAAAACCTATTGTTACTGGTCTGGATGGTGGTTTGTAAACCTCAGTAGTTGAATTGTCCTCTTTAGGTTTTCAAGACAACTTACTTTATGTTGCTACGCTGCCTCCCAATCGTCATTCTGGTTCTTTATTTAACCTTAATCACGCAATTTGGAAAAATTGTACCTAAATCTTGCTGAGTTAGTGTTTCACTTGCAATGCAACATAAGGCACGCAATATTAAATACTTTGTTGGGCCATTAAGAACATTTTGGGTATATTTCAAGTAAAAGCAATATAATTAATCTCAACAGAGTCGATTGGTTTTATCTGCGTGTACTTTTTGACACCTCTTCTACCTGTAATATAACCACAATGTAGCCTTTTGCACAACCAGACAGAGGTAAAGGCCGTGACAACTCCATCACCTGACTGTACTTTACAGGATGTCCTTTATATTTCTGCAGAAAAGCTTGCACAGAGATGGTTTTGAGGAGCTCGCTGCTCCTCAACATCCAACTCTTGCATATGTGTTTTTCAGCCACGGAGTCATGTTGAGCAAAATTTATATGGCACTTTTGAATCAGGCCATCAAATAAATCAGGAGCAAAAGTATAAAAAACCCACATGTTTCTGTGTTTAAAAAAAGAAACTTAAGTTTAAGTTGTGTCTGTTTTGCAAGAAAACTCTGTCTCAATCGACTCCTTTAACAAACTCTGATGTTACTCAACTTTGCAATTGTTTTCATTCTTTGGTTACAGATTAAAGCTGACACCGAGGCATAATCTGGCTCCAAACCCGAAAAGGGTCATGTCTGCTCTTCCTTCTTCTATTCACTGTGTCAGCCCCTCCCTTCAACAAACTGTCCTTTCTATCAGTTAGTTATCGCCTGTGACAGAGATGTCGCTCTGAGCTGAGCGGCCAGCCCTCCACTGTCCCATGAGCTGTTTTGGGATGGTGCCCTGGTGACTCGGGGGACAAGAGGGGTAAGTGAAGGATGACATCAGTGCCTGGCGGTTCCTCTTCTCTAGCTTCCCAAACCAAAACCCCCTAACCCAGAAACACCCACCAACCAACCAAAGAGCTAGACAGGAGATGGGCTTTACTTGTGGCGAACCCTTAAGCCTGTTTCTGATGTAAGTTTGAGCAACTGAGTTTGAAATCTTTTCATGAAATACATTCTTAATCTTACGTCATATAAGCTTTGTTTAAAGTTAGTTTTAGTTTGTCCACTAAAAAGCCAAATACTCAGTATTGCTGTGCAACAATTTGAATGCTTGGAGTAACAAGTGACCTAGACAAGATCCCATTAGAAAATATCTTATTGTTAATTGAAAACTAGTTTTGCAACAAGCAACAGTCTCAGAGTTGCGCAAGAGCTCTCCAAGTCTCTTTAGAACGAAAACGCATGACAAAGGTAAGACAGCCATAAAGGGACAGCATCAAATCGGTTTTGTTTTGGTGTTGTTCACATCCCAGGACTCTGGCATTCACTCCACCCTTTAAGCAACAATGGCAGCAGTGTTGCAGTTGCGAGGCCGGTGGGTCTGGCAGTTCACTTAACACTCTGGCTGTTGTTTACTTGGAAGAGGAGTATGAGGAGTGGGAGCAGCCATGGGAATGAAACAGCCACTTCCCACAATGCACATCTGAGCTTTGCCCACTATTTCGACAACTGGAGCGATTCAGTTTATCCAACCAAACTGGGCAGGAACAAACAAGCAATTGTCATGTGTCGGATTCATATCACATATCCTGGGCAACATGAGCTACTGCTGAATAAGTTCAAAACACTGCTTCTTTTTAAATCATCAAATAACTTTAACTGATTATCAGAGTGTTTGTTTTCTGGCTACTTACCATTAGCGCTGCATTTCTCTATACCTCTGAGGAACACGGTACGATAAAAACTGCTGACATATGGCAACTCTCACGTAGCTGCTTTCAGCCTCTTACCGGTTTCGGCATCTTCACTTCCTCTCCTCCTTACACCCGACAGCTGAGAGGAAAGAATCCGTCACAGGTCGGCAACAACACCTGTATCACAGGACCTGAAAGTAAAAGAGACACATTCTCCTTCATGAGTTTAACAATATGCGCAGCTGCTTACGTGCAACACTATTTACCTTATATCATTTGGCAAGAAACAATGCATTACATAGAAATGATTATTCTTTCGATTTAGTAGACACTTTTAAAGTTGACATTAAACCGCATTTTCCTATTTTTTTTTATTATTTATGTCGACACAGCACAGCCAGATGCAACGAGAAGTGGTTTCAACGAGCACTTTCACATTGCTGGACATGGTGCACATACAAAAACATTTCCAAGAGTTTATGAGAGACACCTACTTGAAACATAATTACCGTGGGGGAGAAAACCAAAAGACAGTCAAGGCTTTATGTGAAGACTCATAGACATTGCAACTCAGCATTGCATGCTATACATGTCACAGCCTGGGTTACTAGCTGAAACACAAGCCTGCAAGTTAGGTAATGACCTGGGTTGAACTGCCATCTGATACCGAAATGATCCAGGGAAAACAAGCATTTTTTGTTATGCGAGGGTGTCACATCAATCAGATCTGGATGCTACAATATGTGCTCTTATGGTATTGTGAGTTATAGATAAATAAGCATCACAACCTCCAAGTGGTCTAATAGCAAATGAAAGGTCCATAACACACCATTACCTGCTTGAAGAGCGTCATATTTTGCTGAGGAGTTGGTTTCTGGCACTAAGTTTGATGGACAGTTTCAGTTATATTATCACATGCATGTTAAAAAAAACACCGTCGTTTCCTTAACTTTGGGAAATTATTTGGATACTACACAAGGCATTATTGGGCAGGTAAATTAGCAAATTAGCAACTACATTAACCCCACCTGGTTACTTAATTTGTTTAATTAATGACCAGTGACTCCACTGTTAGAGCTCAAAAACCAAAACCATTAAAAATGACCCCTTGTCCATAAATGCACCGTGAAACAGACTATAATGCTTCCAACTAAATAATAATAACAAATACGTTGGATTATGCTGAAGAAAGACAGGTAAGGAAGCCAGCTGCTGTAGCTACAGATGGAGACATGACCACTTGTAGCTCGAGAGCCGTTAGCTTACGTGTTTACCCGCCGAGTGGGCTTCACACGGTCGAGAAACAACTGTTAGCTATTAAAATACCTACGTGGGACGTTCACTCGGTTAAACGCTAACGTTAGCCGGTACGCGACTCTTCAATGATGAACGGTCCTCCTTTCGTGTAAAGGTGGCCGTTGAAAGCCTGACATGTTCACGCTAGTTAGTGGGTGTAGTCCACATAACGGGACCAGCACAGCCACGGTGTGCGTCGCTCATAACGGAACTTACATTTGGAGTTGGATCATCATTAATTCACCACACACAAAAAAGAGCTAGACACGCGAGAAATTGTAACTACGTACGGATACCGACGGTGCTTTTACAGGCGATTTAGCTGGCACAACTTCGTCCAAGTCGTCACTTCAAACGTGTCTCTTCCAGTATAAATTGGTTGAGCACGAGGATTTCCGCTATTGCACCAAACTTGAAGAGAAGCTCATCTTTTTAGGGAGAGGCGACTCACCGTGGGGACGAACTGTGTCTTTAAATCGGTATCTTTACACGAAACCAAATATCCACGATGGGAATCCCGTTCTGTTGGTTGTTCCTTATCTCTTAGTGGTTTTGACTAAACAAATTCCCGCAGAAAAACCGTTGAAGTCTGAACAACCTTAAGGCGATTTGGGGTGCTCGTGTCAAGCTAGGCGGTGTATTACTACGGCTTCCGGTCTCAACTTTACAAAATAAAAGCCGCAGGGAAGTTTGAGAAGAAGAAAAATATATATATTTCTTGACTTTTAACAAAATAGTGTTAGCCTAATCGTCGCAAACACACACATATTATATTTATATATAAAACAATAACACATATTATATAAAATCATCTTGACAGTTATGTAATCATGGTGCGTCATTATGCAAAATAAAATACAGTTTCTGTTGCATATTTGACGCCGCTAATTGTGGAGATGTTCAATATGGCTGTCAACAGCTGAGGACTGGATGGGTATATATTGATCACAATAAACATATTTATCACAATATGTACCCAACCCATGTTTTCTAGTATAGTCTAAAATACAGAAAAGCCATGTTTTTGTTTTTTTTCGTTTTCGGGTTAAAACCCAAAACGGAAAAGCACAAAAAGCACATCTTTCACACAAACATGACTAAACTGTATTACAAACTGTGTTGGATTGGACAATGCAACAAAACTTTATTATTGCTCTGTACATGAATACATTAATATCACACTGCTAGTAGTCTGCTACTGTTGCCGACATGCTCCCATTGGCCCATGTTCATTTATTTATAATGAAAATGTATGTTCTTCTAATGTTATCTTGGTATGTGTTTACATCATAGACTGTAACTACAAATGTCATGCCTTCTATTGCTATGGCTTTTATTTTGACAGACTCGTATTTCCGGTCACCTGCCCAGCTTTGCGTCTCTCTTCCAAAGAAAAAAACAAAAGACGGTTCTTTCGGATTTTCTTTTTTTTGGATTCAGACGAAAAATACGAAAGAACATTGTATTTCTGTATTTTCGACTAAACTATACAACGAACGGACAAAATAAGAAGCAGATTTAGTTTTTTGAAAATCCTTCTTTTGTTTTTTTCTTTTGAAGAGAGACGCAAAGCAGGGCGGGTGACCCGGATAATTATCTATCTTATTCAACACGTCAATAACCTAGATAATGATAAATAACACAGGTAAATATAACTAAATCTATGGTTTAAATACACGTATACTGCCATCTACTGGTTGAACGACGAAACCTCCTCATCCAGGCTCTGCTCTGCGTTCACTCGAGAAGCAGAACACCTCGTGTATGTTTTCAGTGGAAAAACATACACGAGTGCTAACAGCAACAACCCTAAACACAAAAATTAATTTGATTAAACTAACTGTTATATGTCTTGCATACAATCCTTCTATTGCCGTGACTTATATTTTGACCGAGCCGTATTTTCGGTCTGCCGTATTTTGCCCTGCTTTACGCCTCTCTTCAAAAGAAAAAAAGGATTTGCAAATACACTATAAATAATATAAATAAACTAAAAAAGGCCAAAAAAACTGCGGTCAAATTGTTCCGTTTACAGCAGTCACAGAAACGGCGACTTCCTGTTAGTTCTGATCTAAAGGCTACTTGTGGTTTACAGACCACGTTCGGATTTATTTATGTGTTTGTAATTATATTTATGTAGAAATGTGCGTGTACCTGCATTTCTTACTGTCCCTTCTGTATGGCTGTAAAATACACGACTGTTCATTTTGATATGTGTTTTATACATACTCTTTATTATTATTTTTAACCCCAGAAAATGTTTTCAGATTAAACCTGAGACTAATAGTCAACACTCCAGCATTAATTATTACAACCACACAGAAAATAACAATTTTCTACAACACATGTAGATGTTTGTTGTCAAATCTAAGAGCCAATCAGCTGTGTTTCCCATTATGCACTGGGTCACACAGTCGGTAGAGAGCTTCTGCTGCACCTGGCTCTAAAATCGGTGGACGCCTGGCAATGTAGAACTTGGCAATTCAACTTTAGCACTTGTGTGTCTCTGGCGTTCATACCTTTCATTAAATGAGCTGGGAGAAGTTCATATGTTGCGAATGAAACCCAGATCATGGAAGTGTTTAACACAATGAGCCTATCCGTGGTTGTCAGTGTGAACAGAGGTGTTTGGTTTTAATTAGGGTCCTTGCTGGACTGACAGTCCAGCAAGGACCCTATTGTAATTGTAAGGGGTATTTTAATTTACTGTTTTGTCTCTTTAATTCTTATCATGCAGATGTGCAATTTGTACTGGAGACAAACATTTGTGGAACATTAAGTTGAAACTGAAAGTAAGTTTGTTACTTTTCCTTGTAAATCACCTAAGCACAGGAAATCTGTTGACTCTTATTTCCATGTGCTCTCGATGACATCCCCTAGGCCACGGCTGTGAACTTGGCCAGTAGAAGTGTCACATTGTATTGCATGTGCGACTAGCCTCTAACTTTATTTAGCTTGGCATATAACATCACAAGATCTCTGTCCATATGACTGAGTGCATGCTGCTCTATTGTCGAAGAAATAAAAGGAGCCACTGTAGGGAAACTGGTAATTGAGTGGATAATTGGATGCATTTGCTTCGATCGATCAAGCAGAAGTGATGTATGTGTGAGTTTAAGAGTCTGTTCTTTAATTGACTGAAACTAGCCATTAACACAATAATTCTGATCGGTTGAAATATAATTAATATGCTTCCATTATATGTGAAATATCTGCTACAGTTGGTGAGAAAACATCTGTTAATTGGGCCTTTAACTTGGACCATTCAGCAGATGTTGGCGCAGATCCTTGACAGTCATGATGTTGTGTGTTGAATGCTAAAACTGCAGAAGATGGTGCTTCAGTAAAATACATCTCTCTGAAACAACATTATTATTTTCTTTCAGGGATGTTACATTTTGTCAAAACAGTTACAGTAAGGTAAATTGCTGCACAGCACAATTTAGAGAAAAGATCAAATTAGCGGCAGTAACATTGTTAACACCCTTAAGGACAGATGTGTGTGTTTGGTGCACAGGGGCATGGATGTTATTATGTGTTACGCAATTGCGAAAGTGCCTCCAGTGTCCTGTGTGTGTTTTCCTTCCTCCCTCCCTTTCTGTACACTGCTGACCAGATTAAATGGACAGCGCATCAGTCTCTTTCTGTTCCCATTATTCATTCTGTGTCATTTCACCTAAGTCTACTGCTCAAGTATGATCACGATTCTGTCTTTCTTTTTTTTTAACATTTTTTTAAAACATTTTTTATAAAAGATTTACTTTTAATAATGTTTGGTATCTTTTAGGAACTGTGAAGTCCATGTGAAGAGTCTGCTGAGCTTTGGTGGCCCGGGGCAAGGATGGGAGGGAAGCTGTCGGTACCAGACGACTTGGAGGAAACGCCGAAGGTGCTGTCGCCGATCAGTGGTAGGGACCGCAGCAGTGACTATATCACCCTCTATGTGCACAGCCGGCTGTCTTGGTCATACTAGAGGGGATGTCACACCCTGAACTTAGACAATTTCAGAAATTGGTGTAGCTTAAGTTTTGCAAATGTTCCAAACTCACAAATGATTGAATTCTACAAGCCACGTCACGTGTTTATGCGTTGGTTCATTTTTTTCTGATTAGTTAAATATGTGAAAAATCAATGCAATAATGATTTCATGCGGCAAGTCACAGGTCGCATGTTGCAAATTTGGTTGTGAACATGGGATTGGACCCAGTTACAGAGAGTAACTTAACCCAGGGAGACAATATGAACGAGCGACTTTACGATGGACCGCAGAGCCGAGAGCTTGGCAGGACATCTGAGGCCAAAATACGACATCCAGAGGACACATGATAGTCTGCGGCAGAAATCTATGACTATATTAGGATTCCACAAGAACATTAGAGGAATCTTGTGTCCATCATGCAATGTTCATTTTGATTAAAATTTCAGTTTTCCAAAATTCTGCATGATCAAAGTTGAGCTTTAAAAACATAAGCAATGTTCTGCAGCCATTTGAAACACTTAAACTATGCAAAACTGTGCCAGAGAAGTTGGTTTCAAGAGGCTAGGAGTTATTTTTGATTGAGTTAAAGCTGCCAAATTGGTACAGTTGTACCTTGTGCATCATGTTCTTCAGGCAGAAAGCAACAGGTTGCATGCAAGCCCCTTTATTCCATTGCTGTGTCTCTCTGTGACGTTGTTGTTTGAAAGACAGATATAAATAGTACCAGTATAAATAGATTGTAATAGTATGACCAGTATTAACTAGTGTCAATCGTGCCAGGTTCTCCAAGAGAGCAGTTGGAGAGTGTACTTCACCAATAATTAAGTTTTGTTGCCAGTGTGATTTAGTTTTGGAGCCATTCCAGATTAGGAGGGCATCGGTATTGATCTTTCGGGCTGCTTGATTGATTGATAAATCTAATGAATGCCACAGAATGAAAGGTACATGACCATCTACCTTTTTGCAGCACAAACTGGGAATGTTTGTGTGATGGTGTGATGATGAATTAGGTTGACTAAAGATAATGTGATTCATCTTTATGGATAGCACCAATCTTCAGTTTCCTGAAAAGGTGTAAACCCACCGATGCCACAGAAGCTTGTTGCAATCCTTGGCATCATGTGCCCGGGGCTTTCTTGTAAGAGAAGAAATGAAAAGTAGCAAAAAAACATCCAATCCAACATTATGGTTTCCAGGATTATTGTTTTCTGCTTTCAGACCTTTTAATAGCTGCCCGCGTGTTTGATGTCACGTTAAATAGTGCGTAATATCATCTTTCATGGTGGTTAAATGTAGCCTTGTGCAACGTTTGGGATCATGTGTCAATGAAAAAGTCCCTAGTTTCCACATGAGGACAAAGTGAGTTGGTAGCTGCTATTGGGAATATACTGGGATAGTTGACACTTTCTTTATCTTAAAGTAGAAAAACACACATTATTGATCAACACCGACACCAGATAATGTGTTTAAGCGCTTTTACGCTGGAAATAAAACAAAAGAACTCGGTGATTGTATATATTGTGAGTGTACTTCTCCCTGCCTATCACACACACACACACACACACACACACACACACACACACACACACACACACACACACATATTTGTTAAGTCAGTATAATTAGCTGTGGAGTTGTTGATGTCCTCTCTCCGCCCGTCACTTCCTGTGATAAACACATGAGCAGACATGAAGTGAGATAAACAATCACACATTCACAAGAGCAAACAAAGCGGCTCCATCGAGGAGGAGGAGGAGGAGGACGAGGAAGAGGAGGAGAGGCAGGCGGCTTGAAGAACAAGCTCTCAGACGTAGCATGAAACCTCCTGTGATGGGACGATGTCTCTTCTGGAGTTAGTTCAAGAGGGCCAAGAGGTGTTGAGTGGACTGCTTCACAATCTGTCTGCATCTATCGGTCTGTTGACCCGACACACGCGACCCACAGGTTAGTGTTCGTTTTGTCGGTGCTGATGGTTAAAAAGGTCCGGTTCATACTCTGTGTGACGCGTCAAAGAGCGTTCTGGTCAGTAGTGTCTGTTGTTTAAATCAATGTGACAGGATAACGGGACAGGATTTCCTGTCTGCAAAGGGAGATTCCCGCTGCCGTGTTTCTCCGCTTCAATATTCAAGCATAAGAGTTACTGCTCTCTTATTGCTCTTCAGTTTCCTGCTGATGCTACAATATGTCTGCTTTAAATGTGTCCTAAGGCAACAATAACATGAAATGCCACAGGATTTTACATGTACGTCTCACTCTAGATAACATCGATACATATGATTTGAGGTGGGCTTTTCAGTAAGTGTGAAATTTAGGGACCTACCACGAAAACAATAGGACATATCCCCAATCTAGGGTAAATAAATGCCTCATGTAATGGCTTTTACATGAGGCTATTTCATGGTATTTGAAGGGGTTTTCTGCATCTTTAAGGTGTTTGAAATCATATCAGATGCAGGACGCCCCTGACTTTGCACGTTAACTAAAGAAAAATAAGGCTCTTCGTTAAGGTGAGAATTCAGAAAAATGCACTTTTTCTCTACGCATATATTTACATATGCTATACTTGATTACGTAGGGCTTTTAAGGGCACTAAACTAACCGTTTCTTCCTGCTTCAGTGTGCCCGGCTCGGCCTTTAGGACAAGTATCTGTGTTCTATGAAGTTGCTGATATTCTCATCTAACAGCCAGTAAACGGTATACAGATGCACTGCACTTCCCAACATGTTGTAGTATTCCTTTATGTGTCGACTGAGCAGACAAGCAGGGGCACTATCTGTCACTTCATTCACAATCTTTACAGTGGAGCGTACATCCTTGGACACTCTGATGTTTGACCTCTGTAAATGATTACCTGATATATACCTTGTGAGTGGATAATTGATAACTTGCCTTGTGTACTAATGCCCCAGCAGCAGAAATGTCTGCTCACTAGTCTGACGGATAAACAGAAACTGATTAGAAAGACAAGCAGACTGGTGTTGTTCTTCATCATGTTTGCCAACCTTTGCTCTGGTTGTCGACCAGCAAAAAGGAAACAGAATCAGAAATGCAGGCGGGCTATCGGACGAGGTGAGTGTTACTGTGTGACATTCGGTTGTTGTACCTCTAGGAACCCGTTGAGCAGTTTAGTCAAGACGCAGGCACATTTTCACTGGTCGGTCTTTGTAAAGGAGTTGCTGCAGGGTAAAACTCATTGATTGGTAAAGATTCATGTGTTAGTCCCCCTGCACAGCCTGATCAATACTTGACCGCATGAACAACTTCCTCAAAATGAAACCAGACGGGTCAAAGGAGTCACCTTGGTTTGTAGACATTATGGGTGGATGAGTTTGTGTTGCTGCTTTTCTATCCAAACACTCTAACCCCTTCAGGCTCTTTATGTGTTAGCCAGACATCTGACTTGCAGCACGCAGCTGATTCATATGTGTAACCCCTCCGGGGAAACGCAATTTTGTGAAGACAGGGTTGATATGTGCTGCCACCGATGATACTCAGAGCTAAAGCTGAGAACTTCATAGCTTGAGCTCAAAGTACCCCAATCAATGCAAAACAGCATTGGTCAGATATCGAGGTTGTCACCCGAATACTAGTTTCTGTGTCGTTAAACTAAAGATTATATGCTTTTAGTTTAAGGCGGGAAGTTAGGGACACTGACAACCAGTTCCTTGCTGGACTATGAACCCTTTAATATACTCAACTCTTATCTTGAGCGTCAATGGTCTAGTTTTAAAATGGTCTTATTTTGAAGGGACTTTTTAAGTGAAGTTTTTTAAGGAGTCTGCACAACATGAAATTCATGTCTTTGGTGGCAACTGACGAGACAAACTGCAGTGCGAGGGATTATTTGTCAGCAAGTATTCTTTGCGTCTTGCTCAGATAAAGGTGCGCAGATTCACACAGCAGCAGGGAGGGGCGGAGGAAAAAGGAGTGGTGTAATCACTCCATAACTTTAACAGGTGTGTGTGTGTGTGTGCAAAAGAGACACACAGACAGACAGGGTTTGAAAATACAAATAACGAGAGCAGGATGAGGCGAGCAATACTCTTCTCCACGTCGGAAGAGGAGAGCAGTCGGAGGGATGGAATGAAGAAATGCACAGAGATACAGGAACACGCAGGAGAGAGGTTTGTCCGCATCTCTCTGGAGGAGATGGAGAGCTACTACAGATGCACCCAGTGCTGTCAACAGCTGCTGCATCGTGAGTTTGACAGGGTTGTGTGTGTGTGTGTGTGTGTGTGTGTGTGTGTGTGTGTCGCTGAGTTTTAACCGTGAGGTGTGTTCGTGCGTGGATAAATAAAAAAATAATTCATTCTGTCTTCAAGGCGGTTCCACAATGGGTGATTATTAAATCCTCAAAACTGCCCATGAGAAAGCAAATATTTCTTTTCTTTGGAGTTTGAGTGGAGCTGATGGACATTAAATGTTATATTCATGTCATGTGAAGTGTAGACTTAAAGCTGATCGAAAACACACTGACTTCATTTCTGCTGCTGATAAATGTCTCCTGTGGCCTCTCAAAGGAGACCAAAGTACACGTGGGAAAAAAGAGTAATGTAGTATACTACATCCTTATTTACTCAAGGAGGTTCAATAAAAAATGGTGTAATTATCTGACAGCCTGTGTGCGTGTGATTACAGCGTATTTGTGCACCATCGATCGTGCAGACCGCCGCCAGGTGTTTGAAGACTGTGTGCTTGATGATTTTTGGTAGCGGCTCTATTCTGGTCTGTTTCCTGTAGGCTTTGGTCTGTATTTAGAGATGACGTGTGTATTTTTAGCAAGAGCTGTTCTAGTAATGCTGTGTCACGAAGACAGGTGCTGCATATTCACTCTTGATCCTATTTCTCCTCCTTACCGTTGCTCCATCAACTCATATTCCCATGACTTGTATGTTTTGGGGTGTAAAAGGTCCACGCTAAAACGTTTGTGTCGATTTGCCTTGTAGGTCTTTAAAGCCATGGCTTTGTTTTAGTCAGCTGCTGTAACTTCCTCTGGCGTTTCCCTGAATGAGGATCCATCGTGACATCTTCTTCCCCCCCCTCCCTTCACGTGCGTTTAAACTTCCTCTTTCATGGGTATTCTCATGATTGTCTTTCTCGTGACATCCCTCTTGCTCTTTGTTTCGGTTTCTTTTACCCGTTTGACACCTGCTGACCTCTTCAGATAAAGTCCCTGGTCATCATCTGAGTTGTCGGTGTGTGACACTGACCCTTCAACACACACTCCTCTCCCTCATATCCATCGTCTTCCTCCTGATGAGGGATTTATTCGAGGTTCTGTGAGTCAGATTTGAGCCGTCATTGGCACAAAACAGAGACCGTAGACACACATTTATCAGCTCTTTCACTGCAGGTCATGTCATCAGAGGATTCCTGGACTGTTAGATTAGTTTTATTGGGGTTTATTAGACAGGAAGCCCGGATGAAGGTTGCATTTAAAAAAAAACGATAACAGATGCTTGTGACAGATCTGTCTCATGTTTAAAACACGAGTTTCAATGTGGTTAGTTGTTTTTTGTGTGTGCCTGTCATGGCTTATGGATATTTGACTTTCCTCGTCCAAACCAGTACATGCATGCACA
Organism: Clinocottus analis; assembly: GCF_023055335.1. Lineage (NCBI taxonomy): Eukaryota > Metazoa > Chordata > Actinopteri > Perciformes > Cottidae > Clinocottus > Clinocottus analis. The sequence goes on from NW_027175976.1 coordinate 5,498,563, forward strand.
GTTAGATTTTCAGAACTGTTTCATTTTTGCGCAGAGAAAAAGTCAAAAAGACAATAAATTGTGAGGCAAAATGTTTAAAAATGGCTAATAATTGCTTGTAGATTCTCTTTTGTTCCACAAAATGTTTAAGTTTTCTTCTTGTTGGTCTCTTGACTGTCCCACTTCATCACTCTTCCATTGTATTTTTCAAATATTGCAACCTTGATTCACTCATTCACACCTTGCCTTCTCCTCAGCTGCTTGTTGTTCGGCTCGTGAGTCACTTCTCAATTGGTCTCTTCCTGTTTACGCCCTGGCCGGCCAATAGCATTTGATCCTGCAGCGGAAGTAGTCAATAGGGCTTCTTCTATGTCGATGTTGGGGTGGGGGGGATGCGGAGGTCTCAAATAAATAATCAAGCTGGAAGTTGTTCTAGGTGTAGTCTGCACCACATCCCTCACACACACTGGTCTCCTTTACATCCCGTACACACACACTGAAGTCTGCTCTGCATCCCATGCCCATGTAAACACGCTCAGATGTCACGCTGAGGTTCGAGGCCTCGCATGCGTCACATTAACTGACGCGCTAACACACACTGTTTTATTGTTGAAATGCAAATGACCGGACGTCAGTTTAATTTGACCTGTCGGATGAACATGAGAAGATCGTGTCATGATGAAGGTCGTCGTTGATGAAGGTCATCGTTGGTGAATTTGAATGAGGTGAGGTCATCAGTCGTGATCGTTCCTACATGCAAAAGACCATGCACAACGTTTCTCATGCAACCAGCTCATTGTTGACACTTTCAGCGTACTAAAATAAATGAGTGTTTAGGGTGTGACTGTAAATCAGCCACCCGTGTGTGAAACTAACTGCTGTCGGAGCTGCTGGATCAGAAGGCAGCGGAGACAGGAAATGAACCATTAAAAAGCCTCTGCCTTTTCCTGTCGCACAGCCAGCGTGCTCTATCATCTAAATCTGACAGAAGGTAAACACACACGCAGCCAGCGCTACTTTTTTACACAACTTTGTGACGACACACTTACCGACCTCCATTGTTCCATCCAGATCTTTTTAAATCACGTCGGCTCAAACTCTGTGGAATCCCTTCATTTATTGATAATCTTATCTCAGACTAGACAGCGAGAGATTCATCTTTAATCTAGCTCTTAATCTCACACATGCATCGTTTTTCATCTCTCCCGTGCCTAATCGCAGTCCTTCTACAATTTCTGCTGCCATAACCCCATATTTTAATATTAGGGTTAGGGTTTTTGTGCAGAGATTCTGTTTTTGTCAAGATAAAGCATGTGCCCTGTTTAATAGCTGGAAATAGCTGGACCGATCTTCATTCTGACTTCACATAATCATATTTACATGTAAATATGACTCTTCTTGATCCACACCCAGTCCCAGCCTCTTTCCTAGTCATCAAACTAAAATAAAACCAATATTTGAGTGCAAGAAAAACAGCAATATGTGACATTATTATATTAATGCACAATTCTGGAGCAACAATGCATGAGGTTCAATGAGATTTCTTGACTCATGTTCTATTAAAAACTGAACATAGAGGAAGATGGAAAAAGGAAGATGGAGGTTTATAGGAACTGTTTTGTGTTACACTTTCACAAAGTGACGTGAACATGCTGACCTTATATCCACATTTATCAAGCTTCAAAAAATGCTGGTCCTACACATCCCACAATGCACCTCACCATCCCAGACCGTCTTTGCCTGCTTGTTTCTCAAACGGCATGCCCCCCAGTGTGTACTCCCAGGCTTTCTACTGTCTTAAGGTAATCTTCTCAGACATTGATATGCAAGCTAAAATGTATTTAGAGTGAAGCACTAATTCCAGAGCACACCAACCAGGCTGACCTGTGCAAAGACAAACAGAAGACACACCTTGTTTTTTAAATGTCGTATCCCAGTATCAACAGTGAAGAGAGAGGAAGACGGAGAGACACAGGCAGGGTGCATGGCCTCATGAGAAAGTAAAATGTGAGGAGTTACAGTATTCGAGCACAAGAACAGAAGGACAGTTTTATAAATGTGTGTTTTCTGTAGCACAAAAGCTTTTTATCAATTCCTGATGGGTGTATTCATGTTTCCACCAGCTTCTCACTGCAGCTGTGTGTGGCACACTGGGTCCCCCTGCTGTCCTCACTGGCATTGTGTGTGTGTGTGTGTGTGTGTGTGTGTGTGTGTGTGTGTGTGTGTGTGTTTCGTGTCGGTGGGAGAAAGAGGCCTCCGTTCCCCTGTGGGCATCATGGGCACACACACTTTGTGTTGACTTTGCCCAAGGAACTTTTAATCTGTTTCTCTGCCAGCTACTTGATATTTATTAGTTTCTCTCTTCTATTATTGCCGGGATTAATTATTTAGTTTCACTAACATCAAACACAATATGTAGAAGATGATTCAAGTGACACTCACAGCTTTACTTAACTTATTTTGCATCTAAAAGAAGGTTCTCATGATTGGTGTGAAGCATATTTTGTCTTGTAAAGTGGTGCTGACTTTGACATAAAAAAACTGTATTAATATTAAGTTATAGAGAGCATAAAAATGTGAACAGACTTCTAACAAATGAGTATTAGTGAAGATTCTTTACTCTCGGCTAATTTAGATCATATTTCATACAGCTAAATGTTCAAAACCACTAAATGTGTTAATCCAGTCATTTAATTGATGAACGGATTATACACAAGATGATCATTATGAGCAGTTACTGTCACTGCAAAGGGCTAAAGCCTTTCAGTGAAAACACTGACATGTGAAACTGGAGGCGGATCATGTGAAACTCCTCCTCCTGGTACAGATGGAGGAGGGGGGAGGTGTGTGTGTGTGTGTGTGTGTGTGTGTGGGCTGCGCTGTGCACTGACAGCTCAGTAAGCGGCTGAAGTCCTCCGCCACAGCGGAATGGACTGCCTGAACTTCCACCGCGATGTGCTTTGACAGACGATGTGGCTGTGTGTGAGTGTGTTTCAGTGTGTGTGTGTCTGCATGTGCATCAGGGGGGCATACATGTATCGGCACCACGATGGCTCTAAACCGAGTGTCTCTCCTCTGCCATGATATCACCAGGCTGTGGCTGCAACTGAAGATGATGACAGGTAAAGTGTCTGAGGAAGAACTCGACTGTTAATGTTGTTGCAATGGGTGTTTCTTGTTTGTGAATCTGTGTGTGTGTGTGTGTGTGTGTGTGTGTGTGTGTGTGTGTGTGTGACACTGACTTTTTGCGGTACCTTAAAGGTTGTTGTGTGAGCTTTTGTGCCTTCTTTTCCTGAAACCAGTCGTGCCATAAGTTTTAGTTACCGGACAGTTCAACCGAACACCTGCCGTCTGTTACAGGAGCTTGTTTTCTTGCCTTTTTGGTTCTCAATTTCCCATTTTACAACCATGAGGCATAAACAGTGTCAGTGCTCTCTTTCATCCGTGAAATTTCCCTCTTATTGCATATAGTGGGAAAAATGTTGGACACGCTCAAGCCATCACTGCTCCGTTCCAAATGCCGTTCCAAGTGTTCTCTAATCGGCTGCTGAAAGCCGTTTGGTCCCAAGTCTGAATGGGCAAAATGAATGAACATGACCTGACTCTGTTACCCACATTGATTTTGTCTCATTGTCCAAAGATGCTTCCTCCGCCGAAGGCATTAGCATCCATCAGACGGTTACATAACTTAATGTGGAGTGCTCCTCGGGCTCTAACTGCGGGTCGAGCTGTATGTTAACGTGAGGTCTTGTACAGTATACACACACACACACACTCTGCGTGCTGGCAGCATGTTAATCACATCGGTCCCATTAACACAGTGCATTTCCTCCTGTCAGTTGGGAGCAGCGTTGGGACAAAACCCTTTTGAGGGTTTGAACGTCCACATCTCCTCCCCCTTTATTTCCACTCTCGGGTGTGTTCATTGGTTGCCTCTTATTTATTCAGTTTGTGTTTGCTGATGTGCACTAATGGAAAACCTGTGAACCACAATGTTGATAATATCACAGAGATCTGGCCGTGCTTTTCTTGGCACTCTGCAGGCTTTTGCAGGTATGTTTGTGGTGAGTTTAGTTTTGTGTTGCTGCGCAGAGAGAATGTTTGCTCTACAGGCAGATGGACTAAGGTTATTTCATGAACGTAACACACACACACACACACACACACACACACACACACACACACACACACACACACACACACACACACACACACACACACACACAGTGAGTACCAAGATATCAACCTGTCCCACAGTTGATCTTTCGCCAAATCAAGATTAGTAGTTTCAGCTAAGCTCCCATAATGCAATCTGGGATGTGGATCTGTTTGTGAGTGTCCGTGTGTGACCTGATATAAAATGACCCGTTTGCATTGGCTGTAGAAGCAGCAGTTGTTAATTGATTTTGTCCTCAAGAGTCATTTACAGCAAGTGAGTGTTGCAACACAAGAGCAATAAATCAATAAAGTCAAGGCAGAGCTAGATTGTATTAAGTGGATGGGATGAATCTTTAATGATCCCACAGGGGGGATTGGGTGATGGCAACAGAGAGGCACAACACATCAAACATATTGATTTTTAAGGCAGCAACATATTTATCAGGCTCATACACAGCTCGGAGACGCTCCAGTGACGTCTCACTGTGTACATATGACCTGAAGTTCATATCCTTGTCGCGGGATTTGCGAGAGACTGATTAAAAAAGAGGGAACTCCAATAGATCCTACACTTCCAATAAGCATATTTTTGTTTGTTTATGTTAGATATGTCTTTTAGTTGCTACACCCCAAGTAAAATGTATGCAATGTCCCTTTTAACATCAGTCAGAATGAATACATTCGGCATTAAGTACATTGTTCTCGGTCAAAAAGATGCAAACACACCTTCCAACTTGAAATGGGCTGCATGTGATCCTGGGGCACATCAGATATTCTTCTCATCGTCCCCGACATGAAAGCTGTTAAGAGCAGGATCACTTTCTGTTGAGCATTGCTGCCCTTTTCACTACGACCTTCTCAACTTCAGCACAGATACATTTTAGTATCAACTTATTCGGATCAGATTTCTGTGCAAGCCAAGATCTGTTTACTCTCTTTGTCAAAATGTTGTCAACAAGTCCTACTGCCCCCAAAATACCCTTAAAGTGAATCCAACACACACTCGGAGACCTTTTTAAAGTGTATTACAGTGCATGATGTCATTGTGTAAAAGAGTAGTGTCAGTGTTTTCCTACAGCTGCAAGTTTCTTTTAGGGCAAGTAAAAACACAGACCTCCTGGATTCTTTAGTCATTCATTGCCTCCCTCTTCTTCCCTCTGTCTTCCTCAGTTTTCATGTCCTTTTTTGTTCTGTGTGGTGTAATGAGCGGCATAGCCCGAGGCAGCTAAAAAAAGGCTGCTGCTTTATTTTTTTTACTCTAATGGAGGAAGGAAGGAGGACCTGCATTTAAATCGTGCTTTGTGGTTTAGTGCGTTGCACCACATAAGTCTCAACAGCTCACATGTGTTAACATGATATGATTCACCAGAATATATTGTTTGCCTTTGAAGCAGCTGGAGGTCACAGTGCTTGATGGAGCACATTTTTAACTTGAAGCAAGAGTTGGACACTTTGGCAACCAATGGGAAGTCATTTTCAAAATACAGTTTGAGCATTAACCAAATAAACAAAATGCCAACTGTTTATTCGTGAGCTACAGAGTTGAAGGTAGTTATATTAGCCCATTAGCTGTGTCCTCCTGCTTTCTTTATGCTAAGCTAAGCGAGCCGGCTGCTGGCTGTCGCTTCATAGTTTATATGAATCTTCTCATTTGACAAAAACAAAGTTGTTCACTAATTGTTTAATTTTGCAACGGCTTTGCATGAGCGTTGGTTGGGTTCTTATCCTCTGAGCGAGCGAGTGTGTGTGTGTGTGTGTGTGTGTGTTGTGACGGCAGCACAGACTGCAGACAGGGGGACAGTAGTGTGTTGTTTTGCTGAGATGATGATGCCACCATCTATTCAGTAAATCGGGGCTCAGTGCCAGTGACGGAGTCAGGCCTGAAGCCATTGTTGTGGATTTCTAACCGTTGCCGAATGGAGGAAGAGCACATCACTTTCAGCTTCTTGGCCTAAACAAAGACATGTGTGTGTAGGATGATGTGTACCCGCGTCAAAACGTAGGACTCAACCAAGGAAACTATATCGCAGAAAACCAATATAGATGATTGCGGAATATCCTCAGTGGAGTGTAAGGATTGAACTCGTGTGACCATCAGTAATATTTTAATGTTCGTATGGCTGCTTTTTCTCCTGATCCACACTAATTCAAGCACCGGGGTTGCACATCGGGCACTACACGTCTGACCCAGTTGTTGTTTTGTGTGTGTGTGTGTGTGTGTGTGTGTGTGTGTGTGTGTGTGTGTGTGTGTGTGTGTGTGTGTGCGTGCGTGTGCGTGTCAGATACCCCACATCAGAGACAGATGGGACTTTGGTAAACCCTGACTATGATGCCAGATAATAGAGCTCAGATTCCCTCACACAAGTGCACGTGTACACACACACACATACACACAGCCGCGGAGCGGCTGGCAAATCCTTGCTTCTCCATATGCAAATATACACAACGCAGCTGGCCATCTCTCAGCTGGCATTTGATACCAACGCAGCAACTTTTAACCCCGCTGCCACACCCTCACCACACACACACACACACACACACACACACACACACACACACACTCACAAACCTCGTTTTTTCCAGCCTAGTGCCTTCAAGTCTACGTTCCCTATCGGTCCGTTCCATTTGTTGCATACCAGAGCAGCAGATGGAGGGCTGAAGGTCTCAGTGACGCCAAAGCGCTGGACGTCCGTCTTTTGAATGTCTTGATCCTCTACTTTTTTAATGGCGCAGCATTAGGCAGGGTCAATAGTTGAGCTCAGAAAGCAATTACGCTCTCTTGTAGGCTGAGAAGTTACAGACGTGTGACTGGATTCTTGCAGTTACAGCATCCAAAACATGTCACTTTTCAAGACCGTCTCTCCAGATTTTATAACATGTATTTCCAATTAATATTTGAATGTTATATCTGTGAAATCAATATGTATGTGCGGTGCATACTGAAGAAACAGCAAGTAGTTTTAATTGTCAAATTAAGATCAGATGTGCACACAACTGATGCATTCAAGTGGTGCATCTTGTCATTTGTAATTCCTCCGTTTATTATTTACTGCATTAGAAAGTTTGATCCCAGCGACCAATCATGAAAGAGATTAATCCCGTTATCAATGAGCCACGATGAGAGATTTTCTGTGTGTGTGTTTCTTTGTGTCTGAGGTTGTTTCTGTGTGCTGCTGCACCTCGGTCTGACCATGTCATGCTTGTTATTGTTTGCATAGTCCTCAGCCAGGGTCCCGCGTGTGCATGCGTGTTTGAGTGAACATCAGACGGCTCTCCAGCTTCCTGTGGCTTTGAACTTTGACCAGCACACCAGCACTGGCAGCCATTAACCAGTACAGAACAGCTGGATGCCATCTTTGAACCGACAGAGTCTGTTTAGCAATGAAAACTTGTAGGAACTCGAGCACAGAACGAGGAGGAGGAGGAGGAGCAGCGAGTTAGACGGTCATAGACGATGCTTTGTGTGTGTGTAATGGACTACACCTTCATATGACTTAATTGCGCTGTTGCCTCTCTTTCACCTCCCAGTGCCGACCTAACCAAGTGCGTTTTACAAATTGAGTTTTCACAAATTACATTATATCGGAGGGTTAGCTGTAATCAAATCCAAACACATATACACAGAGTGTGCACTCACTCATTTATTGTTTAAGTGTGTGAGGTGAGATGCTGAAGCAGATGAGATAATCAAGCTGGAGGCTTAGTGTTCGTGTTAGGGTTGCCTCAAACCAACACTGTGGTATTTCAGACCATAATGCCATTTAAAGGCCGATACTTGAAATTATTTAGTTAGACCGATACTGGCCTCATGATTTCAGCATAATAATTCATTAGTTTAACCCTAATTCATGAGGCTGGAGGTCTACAAGCGCCATAAAAAAGGGGTTAAGAAAATGTATTTTAGGCAAAGATGTTTCATACAAGATAATATGATCACAAAGTTGGTGATTGTGTTTAGGCTGAAGTAAAAACGTAAGGAAACAATGTTCTCATCTATAAAATGCCAAAAAAATGGAGACAATTTTGTGTTGTAAGTTCAACAGTCCAAAAACCTTGAGGATCCCAGTTTAGGAAACCCATAAAAGGTTCATATTTGAGAAGCTGGGACTATGATTAAATTGATTATCAAAATAGTTGGCAGTTCATTTTCTGGCCTCGCTCTCAAACATACAGCGACTATTGCAATTGTTGAAGCAGTGGATCAAAATGGGAAAGAAAGAGATGGCCACCTAACTATAGTATTTCATGTGTGTATTTTACAGTAAAGTGTTGCTCTGCTGTTGACCTCTTCCCACTAAGAAAACACATCCACAGTATCAACTAGCACCAGGCCAACACATTAAATATGTAGGCATGTGTAAAGAAACCCTGTCCTCCATTTCATCCTATTGAGACCAGAGCACCTCCACGCTCGTTTTTCCGACTGCCTCACCCCCATACCCTCCTCCCCCTCACTATCTTTTCAACTCCAAATCCTCTCTCGCACATGCAGACACACTAAGGTTGCAAAGGGGCGGAAAGTTTTCACGGGAATTTAAAAAAAAAGAAATGTGCCTCAGTTTTTTGCAAAAGCAAAAACAGGGCACTTAAATGTAGTTGAGAACAAGACTATGCACACCTCGCTCAGCAGGACCCTGAATGCAGCTGGTTGGGAACATTGTCTGTCAGAAACATAAACGTAAACATAAAACATTCTGTTGTTTTTGACGTTTTTGTCATCAGTGTTGCGTCTGAACGTTTCAGCCCGATGCCTGGCAAGTGAGAGAGCGCCGAGTTGCGTAGAGGCCAAGAGCGGTACTGCAGACAGAGTCAATTATAGCTGCAACATATTGAAAAAAATAACTGAACTAGTTCATTTTTTGAAGCTGTGAACTCAAAATTTTGAATTATGGACTATGAACTGAACTAGTTCATGTAGAAAGTGAACTTTCCCAACACTGTTTGTCATTAGCATATTGATTACTTGGTAAACTGAAGCCATGTTCATTTTAATACCAAGTTTATTTGTACACGGTAGACTTTTTACAGCAGCGAGAGTAGGAACGATGTATGTCCACACAAAAGTACACCATCATCTCCATTATTCACGGCTTTCGGAATGTCAAAAAAGTCATTTTTAAAAGTTGTATTATAAATGTTTGCATACATGTGTTCTTATCACAAGATAGATACAGTTAAATTACCCCAAAATTTCCAGTTAATTCCCGTTAATTTTTGATAATTCCCGTTAATTCCCGTGGAAAGTTTCCAACTTTGAATATTCCCGGAATGTTGCAACCCTAAGACACACAAACAGGCTTTTACCTGGAGACGCTCAAGAATGTGTGATTCAGTTGGCTTTTACTTAAGAAGTTCGTCTCATATTTAAGTCCTGAAAATACAAACACAAAGTAATGACAAGTTATATGTGTTGTATCTTTGAGAGCAGAATTGAGGGTGAATAACTGTTGAATAGAGCTGAAGTGACGCTGATAAAATAGAGCTGAAAGCCGCGATATCTACTTCTAATGGGCAGATAGTTGGGTTATGTATCTGTTTTCCCCTCAGCTAAGCCCCCGGGAAAAAAAAGGATGAATGAAATGGTGAAGGGGTGTTGGGGGAAGGGTGCAAGGAGGCGGAGAGACATTCTTTCTCGGCCCCCCATAATCACTATTTGTGTTTGGCTGCATTGCCCCACTTCCAGTGTGTGTGTGTGTGTGTGTGTGTGTGTGTGTGTGTGTGTGTGTGTGTGTGTGTGTGTGTTGTTTGGTGGGTGAAGGGGTTCACTTGCATCCCTGGTCGCTATAGTCTAATTTCATTCATTCGCCTAAGGACAAAGCCGGGCGTTTTTAGGGTTTCAGCCCCAGTGAGAAGCAGCCCGACGCCTGAATGTCTGATATGTCCTCTCCATTCACCCCAACCAGCATGCAGGGTTTCGTTCCAGCATGATGAAATTGTTGTTTATTGGTTATGTACAATAAAGTCAAGAGACAAGCTTTTGAGTTTTTTGTTGTTGCAATCATGAGACAGATTTATTGTTGAAAAGCGGACGCTAAACTACACTGCTGCCTTTAATTTGTAGTGCAAAGAGTTGGAGAAATGGACAAAGGGTCTAATTAGCAAATCTAGCTGTGTTTTCCCACCTGCAATTATGGGTTGCTGTGGTGACAGTAACTGCTGAGCGACTCCTGGGTCAGAGGTGTGTTGATACAGACGACATTTTTACATCGTGAGAGAGAGTGTTGGGAGACCTTCGTTCAGTTCGGGACTATAGTCAAAGACACACACACTATAGATACAGTAGAGTAACGAGACTGCTGCACATGTCTGGCTGCGCTCCAGGGTTTTGGGTCTTAACCCCAGCTTACCGCCTGACACACTGACAGCTGGCTCGACAACACACTGAAACTCAAACCCCGACATACGACTTGCTCGCACACAGTCTGAACGTCTAAAAGACAACCCTGGCCCTCTCACGCTCTACTTGGTGTGTTTTATTTTTATAGAGCAATTCAAATTTCCAAAACACATCCTCCCTACCTCTTTTCTGGTTTCTGCTAATTATGGCAGAGTTGTTTTTTGGGTTAGATTACAGGCTGGTGGAAGCTCTGTGGTCTGGTAAAGTCTGTTAAAGTGGACGTGCGTTACCGTCTCTCTTCACTGCATCCTGCTCTTCTACACTCTTCCTGAACAATTTATCTTCTTCTGTCTTGCTTTTCTACTTCCCTAATCATATCATTCCTTCAACAAATCCTTGACTAATGACTTTCCTTCCCTGCTTCCTTCGTTCCTTCCTTCCTTTTTTAGCCTTGCGGCCTCTCTCCTTTACCGTATTACTGACGAGACGGTATAAAATATATGATTTATGTCAGTGTGATGGCGTTTGTGTTCAGAAGCCGGATGATTCCTGAGTCACTGTTCTGATAAAGGGATTACATTAAGATGACAGGAGTCGTGTGTGTGTGTGTGTGTGTGTGTGTGTGTGTGTGTGTGTGTGTGTGTGTGTGTTGTTTGCCAGTGTTGTTCACTTCCACTGTAATAGATTCCTGCCTCACCACAACTACATGTGTTTTGTGTTGCCTGTTGAGCCGTAAACAGCTCTAACACATGCTGCCCTGCGCTAAGTGTGGACTACACATGAGACCTGCGGTGTGAGTCACAGTCTAGCCAACGCTGACGCTGACACACTGCATGTAGCATTACTGAGAATCTAAGCTGTTAATCTGCCGGGTTTCTTCATCATCATCATCATCGGCGGAAAAACAACAGTGTCCTCAGGTCACAGCTCAACGAGGCTAGTTGCACGACCTGTGAATACAGCC